>NW_020442467.1:848386-855838 GCF_000699045.2 Agrilus planipennis
CACTTAAAAATTAAGTAGGAACTTTGTAATATAATATTGTTATTTAATAAAAATTAAATAAGAAATATTTATGAGTATCGATAATCATTTCGATGTATTTCATCATTATCATGACTATTACTGTTTTATTATCATAAGTAATAAACGCTCTTGTTAATGGTCCTACTGACTGAAGTAATTGTCGAATAGTATTACGTAGTAACCATAAATATTTATTATTTATGTCAATAGCACAATGTTGGTCAGTACAACCAAATTAATTATAGCGGAATCCATAATAATCACGGGAAGTCAGACTAAGTTTATTAGGTCGAATCTGAGATCACAAAAAAAAGTAAGACAGGGTGGTGACGCGGTTTACCATCTTAATTTACCCTAAGTTTTCCCAATTTAATAGTTAGGTACGAAAATATATTATCATGAATTTATTAATTATTTAATATATTGTTAACTATCGTCAAATTATGGTGAGAGCGCTGTTTTAAAATCATTATATGACAAACTTTCTTTTTGACAATGCCTTATTAAATAAATTTGGCGATACTATTGTCCACTATAAGAATGCTTAATTCTTCGATTGTTCTATTGAATAAATGATGTTTCACATACAGTGATGCATAGGAAGTTTAAATAATACTTATTGTTATTTTCGAAAAATATTTAGGGTCCTGCAGTATAACCTTGCAAGCAAAGCAACTGTCAAAAATTAATTGAACAGTCAACATGGCCAAACTCGTCGGTTTAAGTGAGAGACATAAGTACCAGTATAACGCCACAAAAAAAAATCGAAAATCGAATATACGTAACCTGCGGAAATTCAAAATTCGCGATACTTTTTNCACATGCAAGCAAAGCAACTGTCAAAAATTAATTGAACAGTCAACATGGCCAAACTCGTCGGTTTAAGTGAGAGACATAAGTACCAGTATAACGCCACAAAAAAAAATCGAAAATCGAATATACGTAACCTGCGGAAATTCAAAATTCGCGATACTTTTTTAACAGACCTCGTATTTTATAATTGTTATTGACACTTTTATAGAAAAACTCGCATTTTTTAAGCTCGATAAGTAGAGTTATTCCGAAAAGATGTTAAATTCGTAAAGGTTTCTCAATGTTACATGACGCCGATTGTTCTGCAGTGATATTTTCTGATGTTAACTATTTGTCTGGTTCACCTTAATTTTGAATTTAATAATCCTTAATAATTTATATTGAATGTGCCGGATAATTTCAGTAATTATTCGTATGTTTAATATAAAATATGTCAGTAGGTATTAAGTTTAATCATCTAAAAAACACTTACTACAAAACTAATTATACATCACAAATACATATCCAGTTCCTTCGTTTTATTAACTATTCATACAGAATTTCCAATAAGGTCTTCATTAAATGGAAATACGTCCTTAATTATGTCAAAGAAAATTAAAGTAATCGAATCAGTTATTATTTTATATCGACAAGAATTAAATATACGTAATTAGATAGAACAGGTACCGCTAGCAGGTTGTTAGTAAATAGTTTGCGTGCATCATATTGAAACGTTCGGGCTAAAAAGCATTTTACATGTTCATTTTAAAATTTAAATGATAAACACAAAAGTATACCTTATTACATCTTGCAGATTCTTTAATTATTACATACTAAATTTATAACAAACTGAATATACAGTTACAAGTTACAGGACATATGATATTAAAAATGAAAGCAAGACATTTGGCGAGTTTCACAAAGTTTACATGTTTCATTTCTATTTTTATGATACATGAGGAATGTAAAGAAGTGCATGTACTTATATGGGAACAGTTAGTTAGTAGAGGTTATATTTCTATTTAAATGTATATTTAGCAGGTACATCTAAATAAATAAGTAAATATTAATTGTAACATATATGGCGGAGCAACATATCAAAACAGCATGACCGATTTGGATGATTTCTTCTTTGTTGTGTTTGAAATTGTCAGGACAATGTCCGTGTGAAAGAAAGACCACGCGAAAAGTTGGAAGTTAGGATGGTATCTTTCAATAAAAAAATGTTAGCAGCTCTATATTCGGGTGCACAGTTGGTAACATACATTCTAACGGCATGTTATAATAATTATATTCGGGTGTACAGTTGGTTGCATATACAAGTATATATCTCGTACTTCATTTGCAGCGTCGACAAACGGTCATGAAAATAATTTACGCTCTACACGGGCATTTGATACACGCACTTGTTTATGAAACCCTATACAAAGAAGTCAAGCGGATCTAGATCAAGACTACGCGCCGGTCAAGGTACAAGATATATGGGTTTAATCCAGCGTCTAGGAGGCTGTTCATCTAGAAACTCACAGATAGATCAATACAATAATACTATTCTGCACTGACCTATGACATTGACACACTTCCAATAATCGACTAGCTACATAAATACAAACCTACAAAAATTTAAAAAAACGATAAATTACTTTAGGCTGGCTGCATTAATTTAATCTAACAAATAACAAACAATGCGTGGGTAAAAAAATACAAAATAAATACAACACGGATACCGCTAATTAGCAACTGATTGAATGCGGCTTTGCAATGCCGTATTTCCTTGCGTTAACCTACCAGGGCCGGAATTTCTCGTACTTCAAATACGTTTTTCTCGAAAACGGTGGATTTTCAGACGACCAAACGTTTAACTAATTTTCTTGTTTTATAGTACCCTATCAGTTTCTGCACGCTTGCTACTTATTATGCTGTACTACGCCAAAATATAAGTCATTTGCGTGGCAGGTGAACAATGATTATAGTCAAAAAATATCCTTGTCTATTCCTGAGCACATCCTAGTACGTATGAATTGTTCTGATTGTAATAATTTTATGTTTGAGATTGTTTAAAAAAGTAGATATTATTTGATTTGGAAGTAAATTGGTCGAATTTCGACTACATGCCAAACTAATACAGAGAAATGATTTCTTAACCTAAAGGAAACGGTCGTATAAACGTTTCTGAAAAACTGTATAAACAACACATTTCCTAAACCGCTTTTTTCATCATTTCTTAGGGTTCATTGCTTTCAGAATCATGGTGCTCGGTCTGGATCGGAACGTCAAGTTGAGTGATGTTATTTCGTTACCATAAACGATTAGGTATTTGATCATACTGTGACCGATGACCGAAGGAAGTGTTAGAAAACAAAACCCGGAAGTACGTTTAGAAAACACGTGAGTTTGCAACATTGCGGCAAAATAAATCGTGGCGGATTTGGGCGGACCATCAGGCAAAGCATAAAAGTTCGCGTTCCAGTTATGCTACGGCGTGGTGTAACTTTAAGTCGGATAACATATCGCGGTGTCAAATAAATAAAGAAATGGCGTGAAAAATATCGTAAATACTAAGACATGGGTAAATTCTTTTCCCGCTTGGGCTATATCGTCTTCACTTCCGTGTCGGCGAGAAATCAAATAAATATCAGAGTCTCGAAACTTGTTTCTCTTTTCTCATCCGCAAATACTAAATTTGAAACTGTGCTGAAAGGAAATACGGAAAAATTCGAAACCCCAACAAGTCTTCATGCATTGAATCGACGACAAACAAACTCTCCGATACGAAAGAATAAAAATTGAGTAATACATTACACGATTAAATAGTAAACGCTCAAAAACAACTAAAAGCGACGAATGCATAACAGCATTGTAAACAGTGCCGTAGTTAAGTGCCTTTAGAGGCTTTCGTAACACCAAAGAATTATTTAATACTGATAATCATTAATTAAATTAATATTAAAAATCAAACAATAAGGCAAATATTAATATAAAAATTTATTTTCAATTTTTTACCAACTATAAACTACCTCAGGTTAATAAGGAAAAATTTATTGTTGTTGTCACACCCTCGCCGGGAATCGAACCCGACCTGGCCACTAAGCTTATTGTTGCGTAAAGTCAAATGTCCCAGGTTCGAATCCCGGCGAGGGAGCAGCAATAAAATTTTCCTTATTAACCTGAAATAGTTAGTTTATAATTAGTAAAAAATTGAAAATCACATTAATATTTAATATTAACCACTATTAAACGTCAAATCGTTTCGTATATATAGTATTAATATAAAATTGCCCCATATGTATTGATTTAGTTTTAATAAGTTATTAGTTTTTTTTTTGGTAAGATATAGCATTAAAGCAGGAAAAAATCATCAAAATATCTTTTCCTAATATTTTTTAATTTGTCCCATTTATGCGCCAAACTTTTGTAAACAGTGTCCTCTTTAAGGTGGCCTAAGGGGTCTTCACAAGACTAATCTTTTGATTTAGAAAACCGTCCCAATCTTGGTCCTACTCAAATAGTTCTAGTGTTAGTCTTAGTCGCAGCCTTGCTGATGCTGTATCGATCTTGGTGTTGATCTTCCTGATGTAGTCTCAGTCTTCGTCTTGATCTTGGTCTTGCGTGTTAAGTTTTGGTCTTGCTCATTTAACCTGATGCCAATGTTGTCTTAACAATTCTTCTAAGCACAAAATTTTTCTGTTTACCGACACAATACTTATTAAAAAAAATGAAATTTTCTGTCATGCGAACTTGTTAACTACTTTTAAAGAAAATCGTGTCGATAGTTGTGAGAGTTATGAAACTTCGAGAACTTTGCCTTCCTCCAATGCATAAATTGACCATTTAACGAACAAAATAGTGGAAGATACTTGATACTAAACTACGAGAGGTGACAACGTAGTTTAGTGGTCAGAACATTGGCGCGTAAAGCCAAAGGTCCCGGGTTCGATTCCCGGCGGGGGTGTGACAACAGCAACAATTTTTCCCTCATTAATTTGGGGTAATTTGTAGTGGGTAAATAAAAAATCGAAAAAATGATTTCAAATTAATATTGCTAAAAGTATAAGACCAAGTCTGACAATTTAAAGTGATAAAATTCATTACCTAAAATATAAAAGCAATTTACCTGTTTTTTTCCTCCCTAAGCAATAACAGTGGTATGAAAGCACTAATAAGTACGTAACTTTTATAAAAATAAAGTTGCCTGTATGACCATTACGACCCTATCCTAATGTGTTTTTGATATGATTCAGATAGTATTTGCCCTTTAAACTTGCACGACAAGACCAGATTCGACTAAAATAACCGTAGCTGATTAAGGGAGGATATAAAAAACCATGCGATGATTATAAACCTATAAAGGTCCAACATAAATATTATGTGGTGCTTGAAATAACATATCGCACTAAAAGGGGCTATCATCTTCCTGCGTCCAGTACATTTTACAATAGGGAGTGTCTATTCTGTTGTAATCAATTGTGCACATAAAAAAGTTTTTATTTCTCCATTTGTCGAATGATTTGGTTCTTCAAATTCTTTTTATTTTCAGCATAATATTTCTTTTAAATTACGACCAAATGTTTATTTTTATCAGTATCGACTGTATCATCAGCACTACTACTTTATTCTCCTAAATATCTACCTTTGACTTTGAAAGTTATAAATTTACAGGGTGTCTCACAGTAACCACCCATTAGAATATTTCGGAAAATACTTCAATTACAATTTTGAAAATTTCGATAATAACGTTATTGGCTATGCTCTCCTCAGTTAAAACAACAGCAACCATGTAGCACTTCCGGTTATACCGGAAGTCGACAGCAACGTCGTTATTTTAAACGGAACACCCTGTATATTATGACGGTTTTAGATTCTACTTATGATTTTAGATAGATCTTTATGATGCTTCCCGTCTATACTTTTAGAGTGGGTTAATCACATACATGGTGATAGATATTTAGTGGCGGATTTGGTTAACTTCAAATAATCGTTAGTCAATTTTTTTACAAGGAACACCCTGTATATATTTTCTGTTATTCTTTCTGTTATTGTCTTTCGAATGGTACTATGGTTCCCTATACACATCTCCTTTAGTTTTCAAATTACTTATTGTTCCTTGGAAAATTAACTAAAACTGTTTATTTGTTTACGAGGATGTCTGTAAAATTATTAGCAGAACTTCAAAACAAATAATATGACTTCTAACAGTTTAGTTATTAAATATTTTGATTGTCAATGTCAGTTATTCAGTATTATCTTTATGAAGAATGAAAAATGAAAATACCTATTTAAATTGAGAAGAATTTTAAATACAGTAGACTACAAATAATAATAGTAAATAAGCAAATGAACAATAAATAATTAACGATAATTGATAATTGATAATTTTTTACTTCTATAATTTCATAGTTTCTACTGAGCATGCAGCTCAGTAAATGAATGAAACTCTAAACTCATATTCTAACATTGCATAAGTAACTCTCTCTCATTGTCTCTCAGATTGTGAACTGTAGAAACTCTGAAGTTGATGTAGAAAGCCAGTCAGTAACAGGGCAACAAATGAATGAGTCAATAAATTTGTAATAGTTAATAAGTTATTTATAAGGATTAATAAAAAAATTGTGTTTTTCTTAGCTATTTTTGAGTATTACATTTTAGTGTTTTCTGATAGTAATACCTACATGGATACACTACGCCAAAAAATTAAAATTCACTTCCTTAGGGCCGTAAAAATTTAAAATTCATCAGCTAAATTATTTTCTATTTCATGATTTTTAGTTTAAACGACTTTCAGCAATGCTTTGCTTATTATTTATTCGTTAAATACAAACATAAACAGCTTAACACTCCATGCTGTAGGTTCTTATTGTATTTTTGATTTGCAAAAATATTGTTTCATTAAAACATCATGCCTTCAGTCAAAATCTAATCCAACGTTTTGTTTCTTCTGTTACAATCAGTCTTTTTTGTCAGATTGGACTCAACCCCCATTATTTTATGTTCGTTCAAAATTGAATTAAAAAGTTCGCTCCAGAACGTGAACTGTTTTCTGTAATGGTTTTTTATAAGAAAAATTTCGACGTTAGTTGAAATAAACGACAACTTTTATTATTATTAATCCAGTGCTGCCTATTTCACATTCTTTTTCATCTTAAATTATTCCAAACGACCGTCTAAATTACGCATTTGCTGATAACTTTGTGCTATAAAAGATATATTTTTAACTGATATAAATCGTTAAAGAAATTTACGCGTTTGCATAGGGATCCTGTACACAGGGTCTTCATTAAACATTCCTAAGCTCTTCTAAGAATATTTTATTCGTTTATGATTTTTTGGAATGTCGCTTTGCTTAGAAAAACAGACCTATATTTTTTTTTATAAAACCAATTTTGATAATTGCAATAATAGTTGAAATTAAAAATATAGCGTAACTGCACCGGCTTTACCGAGTACATAAAAAGATAATTTTATCTTTTAATAACAATTCCAATCACTATCTGGTGTTACTAATATTCACTACTGCAGTGGAAAATAATGGAAAATTTGTTAAATGGAGGAGTCAATGACAGAATTGGTGGTAATCATTTTCAATAGTTAATTCTTGTAGATTAAGAAACTTTACATCTAATAACTTGGTAATATAACATT
>NW_020442467.1:856942-862694 GCF_000699045.2 Agrilus planipennis
CCTTCTCAGGCATGAAGGTCTAGTCAGAGACATATTAGAGGCAGAAACAGGAGTTAGGAGGGGTAGAGGTAGACCTAGAGTAGATTACTGTTCGCAAATAGTTAAGGATGTGGATTGTTCTAGTTTTAGGGAAATGCGAAGTTTAGCTCAGGATAGGAAAGAGTAGAAGTGCGTGTCCAACCAGTCTTAGGACTGACGACCTTATGATGATGATGATAATGAATAATTTTACATATAAATTGCATACTGAATTGCTACAGTATTTTATATCAGGTAAATGAAAGTGAATGTAATATTAGTAATGGAGCTCGGATTCTGGAGTAGTTCTACGTGGTCACTTAAATTAGAGCATACTTTTGATTATATACATGATTTCTCAGTAGAATAGAAAGAAATCTTGTCGTAATAGCTCCCTTAACACTTAAAAATTAAGTAGGATATATGCTAAGGCACTCTAGTTTCCAATTAAGCAAAACATCTCTCAAAAATAAGAAGTGGATGAAAACCTCTCGAGACATGTCTTTTGCGCTGCGTGTACTGTTGAATAAATCACTACTTTTCCAAATTAAAAACGGAAATGGTAAGTCTCTTCTTGTGGAAAATTTATTGAATATTCAATTTTAACGAGATTAAGAGGATCTTTTGTGGATAGAAACGGAGATAACTTCTCTCCTACAAAGGAAATGTAACATTCATAACCTCGTTACAGGCTACATGAAGCAAATAAAGTACAAATGCTTTGATCTACATATGTTTTGTTCATTTACTACGCATAACTATTACCTACATGTTTTGGTTTGCCTTAACCTTACATCAGAAACTCAAACTTCTACTAATGACATTTAAATAGTCTTCGGTACACTTATTGTCAAACATGGTTTTTAATAAAATAATAAATAAAACACAATGTCAATTTGAAATAATTCATGGATTTATTATTTACTCGGCATAGGTTTCGGAACGGTTAATTCAGAAATTCTAAAAACATTGGTAAAGGTGTATGTTTCAAACGCGGCGCTGTACGGGTGCGAAACATGGACGGTTGGCGCGCCGGATAGGTTAGAAATGTTCGCAATGTGGTGTTACAGGCGAACGATGAGGATAACATGGATAGAGAATGTTAGAAATGGAGGTATTAGAAAGAATAGGAGAACAGAGGACTCTATGGAAGTCAATTAGAAACAGGCGAGATAACACACCTATTCTCAGGCATAAAAGGCTAGTCAGAAATATATCAGAGACAGAAACAGGAGTTAAAGGAAGTAGAGGCAGACTGAGATTAGATTACTGTTCGCAAATAGTTAAGGATGTAGGACATTATAGTTTTAGAGAAATGCAAATATTGGAAAGAGTGGAGGTGCGTGTCCAACCAGACTTAGGGCATAACTCATTATCAAGGGAGAAGATACTAATCGCCAATGATACTATTAATTAGTTATCTTCGTTACTGTTAATGATGGACCAGGTACTGGACGGATCCGACAATTTTTTTAGTATTAGACCANGGTACTGACAGATCAGTACTGTATGAAAATAAATAAAAGTAAAACTAAAATACTGGTATACAAGACAGGAGACGAAAAATTACAGTGGCTGATTTTAGATATCTAGGAAGTCAGACAAGTCAGGATGGAAGGAGTAGTAGGAATATAAGCAGAGGATAGCGCACGGTCGTGTCGCCTTTAATAAAAGGAAGTCACTTCTATGCTCGCGAACGATTAAATTAGAAATTCGGAAAAGGTTGTTAAAGGTGTATGTTTGAAGCGCGGCGGTGTACGAGTGCGAAACAGGACAGTGGGCGCGGCGGAAAGGAAAAGGTTAGAAGCCTTTGAAATGTGGTGTTATAGGCGAATGATGAGGATAACGTGGGTAGAAAAGGTTAGAAATAAAGAGGTATTAGAAAGAATAGGAGAACAGAGGACTCTTTGGAAGTCAATAAACAATAGGCGAGATAGGTTGGTAGGACACCTTCTCAGGCATGTAGGTCTAGTCAGAGACATATTAGAGGCAGCAATAGCAGTTAGCAGGGGTATAGGTAGACCTAGAGTAGATTACTGTTCGCAAATAGTTAAGGATGTGGATTGTTCTAGTTTTAGGGAAATGCGAAGTTTAGCTCAGGATAGGAAAGAGTGAAGGTGCGTGTCCAACCAGTCTTAGGACTGACGACCTTATGATGATGATGATAATGAATAATTTTACATATAAATTGCATACTGAATTGCTACAGTATTTTATATCAGGTAAATGAAAGTGAATGTAATATTAGTAATGGAGCTCGGATTCTGGAGTAGTTCTACGTGGTCACTTAAATTAGAGCATACTTTTGATTATATACATGATTTCTCAGTAGAATAGAAAGAAATCTTGTCGTAATAGCTCCCTTAACACTTAAAAATTAAGTAGGATATATGCTAAGGCACTCTAGTTTCCAATTAAGCAAAACATCTCTCAAAAATAAGAAGTGGATGAAAACCTCTCGAGACATGTCTTTTGCGCTGCGTGTACTGTTGAATAAATCACTACTTTTCCAAATTAAAAACGGAAATGGTAAGTCTCTTCTTGTGGAAAATTGATTGAATATTCAATTTTAACGAGATTAAGAGGATCTTTTGTGGATAGAAACGGAGATAACTTCTCTCCTACAAAGGAAATGTAACATTCATAACCTCGTTACAGGCTACATGAAGCAAATAAAGTACAAATTCTTTGATCTGCTTACGTATACTGTTCATTTACTACGCATAACTACTACCTACATGTTTTGGTTTGCCTTAACCATACATCAGAAACTCAAACTTCTACTAATGGCATTTAAATCGTCTTCGGTACACTTATTGTCAAACATGGTTTTTAACAAAATAATAAATAAAACACTTTGCCAATTTGAAATAATTCATGGATTTATTATTTACTCGGCATAGGTTTCGCAACGGTTAATTCAGGAATTCTAAAAACATTGTTAAAGGTGTATGTTTGAAACGCGGCGCTGTACGGGTGCGAAACATGGATGGTTCGCGCTCCGGAAAGGTTAGAAATGTTCGCAATGTGGTGTTACAGGCGAACGATAAGGATAACATGGATAGAGAATGTTATAAATGGAGGTATTAGAAAGAATAGGAGAACAGAGGACTCTATGGAAGTCAATAAAAAATAGGCGAGGTAGGTTAGTAGGACACCTTCTCAGGCATGTAGGTCTAGTCAGAGACATATTAGAGGCAGCAATAGCAGTTAGCAGGGGTATAGGTAGACCTAGAGTAGATTACTGTTCGCAAATAGTTAAGGATGTGGATTGTTCTAGTTTTAGGGAAATGCGAAGTTTAGCTCAGGATAGGAAAGAGTAGAAGTGCGTGTCCAACCAGTCTTAGGACTGACGACCTTATGATGATGATGATAATGAATAATTTTACATATAAATTGCATACTGAATTGCTACAGTATTTTATATCAGGTAAATGAAAGTGAATGTAATATTAGTAATGGAGCTCGGATTCTGGAGTAGTTCTACGTGGTCACTTAAATTAGAGCATACTTTTGATTATATACATGATTTCTCAGTAGAATAGAAAGAAATCTTGTCGTAATAGCTCCCTTAACACTTAAAAATTAAGTAGGATATATGCTAAGGCACTCTAGTTTCCAATTAAGCAAAACATCTCTCAAAAATAAGAAGTGGATGAAAACCTCTCGAGACATGTCTTTTGCGCTGCGTGTACTGTTGAATAAATCACTACTTTTCCAAATTAAAAACGGAAATGGTAAGTCTCTTCTTGTGGAAAATTTATTGAATATTCAATTTTAACGAGATTAAGAGGATCTTTTGTGGATAGAAACGGAGATAACTTCTCTCCTACAAAGGAAATGTAACATTCATAACCTCGTTACAGGCTACATGAAGCAAATAAAGTACAAATGCTTTGATCTACATATGTTT
Source organism: Agrilus planipennis (assembly GCF_000699045.2). Classification (NCBI taxonomy): domain Eukaryota; kingdom Metazoa; phylum Arthropoda; class Insecta; order Coleoptera; family Buprestidae; genus Agrilus; species Agrilus planipennis. Next base: position 860,874 of record NW_020442467.1, read on the forward strand.
TGTTCATTTACTACGCATAACTATTACCTACATGTTTTNTCTATGGAAGTCAATAAACAATAGGCGAGATAGGTTGGTAGGACACCTTCTCAGGCATGTAGGTCTAGTCAGAGACATATTAGAGGCAGGAATAGCAGTTAGCACGGGTATAGGTAGACCTAGATTAGATTACTGTTCGCAAATAGTTAAGGATGTGGATTGTTCTAGTTTTAGGGAAATGCGAAGTTTAGCTCAGGATAGGAGTGGAGGTGCGTGTCCAACCAGTCTTAGGACTGACGACCTTATGATGATGGTGATGATAATGGATAATTTTACATATGAATTGCATATTGAATTGTTATCTATAGATAGTCGAAAAACCCGGAATTTACAGTATTTTATATCAGGTAAATGAAAGTGAATGTAATATTAGTAATGGAGCTCGGATTCTGGAGTAGTTCTACGTGGTCACTTAAATTAGAGCATACTTTTGATTATATACATGATTTCTCAGTAGAATAGAAAGAAATCTTGTCGTAATAGCTCCCTTAACACTTAAAAATTAAGTAGGATATATGCTAAGGCACTCTAGTTTCCAATTAAGCAAAACATCTCTCAAAAATAAGAAGTGGATGAAAACCTCTCGAGACATGTCTTTTGCGCTGCGTGTACTGTTGAATAAATCACTACTTTTCCAAATTAAAAACGGAAATGGTAAGTCTCTTCTTGTGGAAAATTTATTGAATATTCAATTTTAACGAGATTAAGAGGATCTTTTGTGGATAGAAACGGAGATAACTTCTCTCCTACAAAGGAAATGTAACATTCATAACCTCGTTACAGGCTACATGAAGCAAATAAAGTACAAATGCTTTGATCTACATATGTTTTGTTCATTTACTACGCATAACTATTACCTACATGTTTTGGTTTGCCTTAACCTTACATCAGAAACTCAAACTTCTACTAATGGCATTTAAATCGTCTTCGGTACACTTATTGTCAAACATGGTTTTTAATAAAATAATAAATAAAACACAATGTCAATTTGAAATAATTCATGGATTTATTATTTACTCGGCATAGGTTTCGGAACGGTTAATTCAGGAATTCTAAAAACATTGTTAAAGGTGCATGTTTGAAACGCAGCGCTGTACGGGTGCGAAACATGGACGGTTGGCGCGCCGGAAAGGTTAGAAATGTTCGTATTGTAGTGTTACAGGCGAACGATGAGGATAACATGGACAGAGAATGTTAGAAATGGAGGTATTAGAAAGAATAGGAGAACAGAGGACTCTATGGAAGTCAATTAGAAACAGGCGAGATAGGTTGATAACACACATTTTCTCAGGCATAAAAGCCTAGTCAGAAATATATCAGAGGCAGAAACAGGAGTTCAAAGGAGTAGAGGCAGACTTAGATTAGATTACTGTTCGCAAATAGTTAAGGATGTAGGACATTATAGTTTTAGAGAAATGCAAATATTGGAAAGAGTGGAGGTGCGTGTCCAACCAGACTTAGGGCATAACTCATTATCATGCCGTTCGTTGCCTTTTGTTGCAGTTTTCTTATAGCAGAAATTACAGTGGAATTAAGTGTATCATTTTCTAAATAATTTCGAATCCTGCGTCTTATTATGCGTACATTGTTCATCAAGTTTGTACTATGGGCGTATGCACCAGCCGATAACGGAATTATTTGAAACGAGTGCTACCCAAACTTGAAATTAGTTAGTGGATTGGATCCGATACGGATCAGAATTGCCTGAAAATTGATCAGAAATAAATCAGGCTTTCTTTTTGTGTGTGTTACTTGTGTGTGTGTTTGTGTTTAGTTGGATTG
>NW_020442467.1:862956-880371 GCF_000699045.2 Agrilus planipennis
GATTTATACATTCAGGGATGATTGATATTTTTCACGTTATAACCATAAACCCATGATTCATCACCAGTTATGACCCTCTGCAACAAATTTGGATTGTCGCGGACAACAGCTCCTCAGCAACGTTAATGCGATACTGCTTTTGGTCGAAATTGAACAACTTTGGTACTGTTTGGACAGGAGCTAATCGATAGGTTTAGTTCTCAGCAACTGCTTCTACGGTTATTCGACGATTGGCCAATACTATTTTCTTCACTTAATCAATGTTTTCGTCTGTTGTTGACGTGCTCAGGCGTCCGGTACGCTCTTCGTCGTTCACATCTTCTCGGCCCCCTGAGAACATTTTGTACCACCGATAAACGTTGCTTAGGTTTAACCACAGTCAACATTTGGAGTCCGCGTCCGCGCACTTAATTTTGTTTTTCACATAAAATTTGATACAGATTCTTTGATACATTTTTTGGAATAGGCTCGTTTTAACGGCTTCAGCTTAACCCTCTTGTTGAAAATGTGCCAATCAGAACTAAAATTTCATTAAGTTAGTGTTAAACGACTTTTTGAACGGGCATTAACGAGGTGGTATCCAATAGAGCTTATGCCAGGTAGTAGGTTATCCAGTAAAAGCAAAATCACTATCCGGTGCATCCCTAAAACTCAAATTGTGGTTAATTATTAATTTATAATTTAAATTTATAATTAACTAACAAAACAGTAGTTACTTTTTGATTATTTTATTATTTATCGGGGGAGCTGTAACGTTCTAAGATTTTAATAGAATTTGATATCCTCGGTAATTCTTAAATAATGTAATAATTTGTTGTCACGTGATAAGATGCCTTTGAAACTGAATATTTTTTTTTATTATCCATGCAGATTTGTTAATGGATCGAAGAACGGAGGAATTTCTCAAACAATTAATCGAGTGCATTTTTCAGGGTTTTCGTAAAGTCATCCGCATATGTTTGCCAATCCAAATATTAATTAGTCACATCACTCACAGCTTGCTATCCTGAGCCAATTTTCGCATTTATCGAAAACTGCAATCCTAATTAAGACATTCCTCTACCTTTCTGTGCTCCTGTTTCTACTTCTAGTATGTCTCTAACTATAGGGTTGTTCGGAAAGTCATTTCGCTTTTTTTGGTAGAAATGAAAGACAGCTTTCGTATAATAAACAAAAACTTTATTAAATCATATACTGACCGTTCTGGTCCAACACCTTTTGCCATCTTTCTGGTAGTAGCATAATTCCACGCTCATAAAATTTTTGGTCTTTGCTGGCAAAAAACTGATCGAGGAGGTTTTTGACCTCCTCGTTTGAGGTGAAGGTTTTACCGTCTAAAAAATTTTGGAGTGACCGGAACAAATAATAATCCGATGGTGCCAGGTCTGGAGAATATGGTGGGTGTAGCATTGTATCCCATTCAAGCTGTAAAAGCTTTTGGCGAGTGACCAAACTTGTGTGAGGTCTCGCGTTGTCTTGGTGAAACACTACACCTTTCCTGTTGATTAGTTCTGACCTTTTCTGTTGAAGTGCATCATTCAGTTTGTCCAGCTGATGACAGTAGACTTCCGAATTAATCGTTGTGTTATCCGGTAAAAGCTCAAAAAAAACGATTCCTTTAAAATCCCACCAAACAGACAGCATCACCTTTTTTTGGTGAATATCGGCTTTGGAAATGGTTTGAGCCGGTTCATCTTTTTTGCTCCATGACCTCTTGCGTTTGACGTTGTTGTATACAACCCATTTTTCGTCCCCAGTGATGATGCGCTTCAAAAACGGATCATTTTCGTGACGTTTGAGAAGCGAATCGCAGACGTCAATGCGGCGACACAGATTTCTCTCTGTGAGAACATGGGGAACCCATACATCGAGCTTCGAGGATAATCCCAGGCCTTTCAAGTGGTCATAAACTGTTGAATTTGATAAATTTAACCTCAATCCGATCTCACGTGTTGTTATTCGCCGGTTCACATCAACTAATGCCTTTATCGCGTCTTTATCAGCTTCAACCGGCCTTCCCGAACGTGGTGCATCTTCGACATCAAAATTGCCGGATCGAAATTTAGCGAACCAGTTCTGGCACTGGCGTACTGTCAACACACCTTCTCCATACACATCAGTCAATTTCTTTCTGGCTTGAACAGCATTTTTACCCTTTCTGTAGTAAAACAGTAAGATATGTCGAAAATGCTGCTTATCGCTCTCCATATTTAAAAGGGCACCAACCAAAAACTACTGCGTAGAATTAATTGGAATTTTTCACACACAAGCCTTGCTATATGAGCTCTCAAAGCATATAAAAATTATACCGCTTAAATGTGAAGTTGGGTGCAAAAGAATACAATTAAATCCTCTGTCGGGAAAAAACGAAATGACTTTCCGAACACCCCTATATTTATCTTTGTTCCTGTTCACCTAGTTTTTCCAATACTCCTTCATTTTAAACCTTTTCTGCCCACGGTATTTTCAGCATCCCCCTATAATACTAAGTCTGAAATGCTTTTAACTTTTATTTTTCGTGGTGACCACAGTCAATGTTCCGTTTTTTTAATCTAAGAGATAGTCTTTTTAAATCGATACTACAATTTTAAGACTTTAGTTATTTATTAATTAATTAATTATCATGTCACGTTAGCTTACATTATAGCATTGTCTTTCTCTCTGTTTTTGCGTAATAAATACCAGAAAGCGGATGAAACTGTTTCGATAGCGCAAAAGATATTCCAGGATTATTTTGAGTGACACGCCCCCCTGAGTAGCCTCTAATCTACTAACACCCTAACTAATAAATTTTAAATGAAAATCCCTTATTTAGGATATAAATGGGAAGCTCGTGAAAACCGCTCATCTGTGGTGTCTTGTTAAGCCACATTTGATTAAAGGGTTCTCACTCATTTAAAAAATGTTTTATTTAAACAGCCGAAGAAAACGAATATTTATAAAAATCTCTATTAATATGAGTTTTAAATAATTGAGTGAAGTTTTTCTTATACATTATCAGCCTAATTTCCGCAGGGCTTACTTACCTATAATGAAAAGAAGCAATGATCTTCCTGTATTAAGTCCAATAATCCAATCGGAGTGCTATTGTTCGAAATAATTTTACAACCAATCCAATTTATATTTATTTTGTATACTTGTAAGTTTCACCATTTTAACAAGATATGAAATGTAGTGTAGCAAGAAAATACCGACTAAGCATCAGTTTTGTACCTTCAAGAATGTAAAAATTGCCAACAGTTTTATGAAAATCTGAACAACTTTTTAACCAATAAAGCATCTAAGAAAAATTTGAACGCCAAAATTCATAATCTTCCAACGGAAGCTGAGTGAAAACGAAACATCTGCAAAGTATTTTCTATTCTAAATTTCTTCCCCTAAGTTTGGATATGTGACTGACGTATGTTGACGAATTTTAGCGATGTTTGTAAACCTTCCATCTCCGATGCTGTATGGGGACCTCCGAAGAAGTTTTTCACTCGTGCTAGCGATACGTTAAAAAGCAACTCCAATACACAACGGCCTTTAGACCCGAAGTGGAACAGCATCGGTTCGTTTTTACCATTTTTATGCATTTTAGGTATCTAGCAAGTCAGATAAGTCAGGGCGGAAAGAGTAGTAAGGATATAAACCAGAGGACAGCGCAGGGTCGAGTCGCCTTCAATAAAAAGAAGTCACTTCTATGCTCGCTAACAGTTAATTAGAACATGGCGCTGTACATCATAAACCCATGATTCGTTTTGATCCTCTGCAGAAAATTTGAGTCGTCGGGAACAGAGTTCAACAGCTCCTTAGCAATGTTAATGCGATGCTGTTTTTGATCGAAATTCAATAATTTTAGTACGAATTTTGCGACCCATCTCATGCCCAAATCATTGGTAAAAATCGAATGGCAGGAGCCAATCGATACGTTTAGGTCCTCAGCAACATCTTTAGCGGTGATACTATTTTCTTCACTTCATCAATGTTTTCGTCTGTTGTTGACGTGCTCGGGCGTCCGGCACGCTCTTCGTCGTTCACATCTTCTCGGCCCTCTGAGAACATTTTGTACCACCGATAAACGTTGCTTCGGTCCAAGGTAGCTTCACCATATGCCACAATCAACATTCGGAATGCGTCCGCGCACTTAATATTGTTTTTTACACAAAATTTGATACAGATACTTTGGTCAATTTTTTGTAATAGGCAAAAATCGAAGACGAGCCAAAACACATGCGAACGAAGCAGCTGTCAAAAATTGCCGAACATTCAATATGGCCGAACTTGTCGGTATAAGTGACAGACACGAGTACCAAAATAACACCACAAAAAGAATCTCAAATTGAATATACGTAACCCGCGGAAATTCACAATTCACGATACTTTTTGAACAGACCTCGAATTACCATCATGATGTTACATAAATTTCTGCATTTTGTTTTTATTTGTAAAGCTTTTTAACTTTTAACGCTAGAATTATGCTACCAAAAGCATTTTAGAATTTTCCTCTCGCCGTTTCCAACTGTGCATAATAAATTCTGTGTGTTAATTCCCATAACATCCCCAAAAAATCAGTCGATCAGCGCTTGTAAACCGTTCGAATGGACATTCCATTTTGCGGTTTATTTATGACGTAGGTACATATGTAAGCGTGTAAAGTGGAACATAATCGTAAAACGATTTTAAATTGGAAAAACGCTAATCATTCTGCGTTGAATAAAAAATGCTTTCGGACTGGTTCTGAGCCGATGGCCGAATGTGGCTTCGCGTTTAATGGGAAAACAAAGCGCAACGGGAATTGTAATAAATTCCAAATTCGAGACAGTGTGCCTACAATACATAAATAGATGGCGGTAGTTGTTATTTTTCTCGTTTTTTTTTTCGTTGATTTCGTTAGCCGTAAACGTTTTGGGACAATAAATGCTTCCTAATCCACGCTGTTGGATTAAACGATTGAAACTTATTATCCATTCATACATAATTCTGCTTTATGCTAGTGCTTGGATCTTTTTAGCGCTCTGCGTTTCGAATCCCGGAGGATTATAAACTGTACTCATCAATTAAACTTGGGGTTTAGGCCTTATTCATCAAGTAACGTTGGTATGTCTAGGCTTCGTTAACCGGCTTTGTCTTCTTTTTGCCTGCACGTTCTCGTTCTCTTTTGGGGTTGTTTACCTCTTGTAATTCAACCAGAGGAGCATAACATAGCAGTTCATTAAAAGAAATGTACCTACTCATATCTAAATTGGATTCGGGTTCTGTTAGTGTTCAGCGAATGTTTTAAAACTGAAAGATAGGTACTATTGCAGACAGCTACACCACTTAGATAAACTGCTACAATGAGTGCCAACAACACCTCTTAATTAAAATATTTGTATAAATAAACTAGTTAAGGTAGTTTACGCGCGACAGTAGCACTCAAAAATAAATTATTCGATAATAATCAATGTAGACGTATGAACATAATGATGCAAACCTTTATTGACAATATTATTAACATAGAAGTAATTGTATTATAAAATAATTCGAAGTGGTCTGTATTCTGTCGGAACTGCTAGACGCGGATCGCGATTTCGATCTTTTTGGATCTCAGCAGCGCGTCGCAGACAGCTCCGACAGAACACAGACCAACTTTTACCTGCTGTCTTAACAGCGCGTTTTAGAAAATACCACAAATGGCGCGGTAAACGCCATCTGTAGTACGATGCTACATTTTAGGATTACGTATGCTCCAACAAGGTCCATTTAAATATATGGATATCTACTTGCTGAAACGAATCCCGGCGTAGCTAACCTCAACGTGATAGGCACGTTACCATAATCGAATAAAATAATTCGAAGTGGTCTGTATTCTGTCGAAACTGTTTCGACAGGTTAGCTACGCCGGGATTCTTTTCAGCAAGTAGCTATCCACACAAGTGGACCTTGTTGGAGCATACGTAATCCTAAAATATAGCATCGTACTACAGATGGCGTTTATCGCGCCATTTGTGGTATTTTCTAATTGTATTATATTTGACAAATTAAATTAACGATAAAATAACTTGTAGGAATCTTAACATTCGTGGTGACGCTAAAAGGAGACACTAAAATTTTTCTTCTACGCATTTGTGACAAGATTTATTTTTTAATACTTTCTTTTTCCATGACATATACAGAGTGTAGCAGAAATAAGTGCAGAGATTTGGATTCAGATGCAATAAACAATCGCAAATAATTTAAAGCCGGCCCTGTACATGAACTGGCAATGTATATATTCCGAATAGTGTAGTGCAATAAAAACCCTGCCGCTATATCGACAGAAAATGTAAACATTGACAATTATCGAACGTAAATATAAACATTTTAGTACTTACACGTAATGTTTAAACTAAATAAATTAAATAACTACATTACAGGCAGCACTATGTAAATGCATGTGGTAACACAAGAGAAACCGGCGAAAACAGTTTTTAAAATCGCGTAGGATGTGCGACATGCGAATTTACGTTACAACAATAGAAATTATTGTGAAAATCCAAAATTCGATCCCGCCCAACTTATGTGAAAAAAACTTCGCACTTACTTCTATTACACCCTGCAGGTATATTAACATGGCATTTTATAAATTGAAAATCTTAAATTAACATAAAATAAAATAAGCATTTTCCTGTATACATAAATGTCAACTTTAGTAAGCAAACATCAAGCAGAAAATTCTCGAAAATAAAAGTTAGCAGATAAATTCTTCTCTCATTGAGGTATATGAGACGACTACAGTGCAGTCGTAAAGATTGCATAAGGTTATTGCCTTTCGGTGGGAAAATTTACTTCTCATGCTAGAGTGAATCGCTACATCCGAATACGTAGATATAAAATCAAATTTCTTATTGCAAATTTAGTTTATGAAAGTTGGAAGCTGCAGTATGCATCTACATACTTCGCATGTATGTACATAAGTACTATCATATTCCTATTATCCTATAATAATACACGATTACTGACTTCTAAACTGTAGTCAGGTACTGCAAATTAAGAAATAAGACGTGACTGTCCTGTCAGTATAATAATCTTAAACTAATGAAAATAAATATGCCTCAATGGATTTTATTATCAATAATTATTATTGTCTCATCAGTATTCCATACTATTTATAATGTAACATCTGGGGGCAGTGTTGAATAGCAGCCGCGTTATCTTATCGCCCTTCGTATCGCAAGCGTCAAGTGATGAAACACTCATACCTACGCGTGACCTTCGGAACACCTGGTACACAGGCAGGTCAATTGCACGTATTACGATTGTAATAGTAGTTACTATTCGACTGACAAAGTTACCACTATACCACAAAATAGAAAAATAAGTTGAGTGTAAATATATCAAACAAGAAACAATGTATTCGAACGCAGAATATGCGGACATGGTGGTCATATATGGACGGTGCAATTAGAATGTACTGGCGGTATCATTGCCGGAACAGTTGGAGCTTTCGGTTAGATTATTACTCTCATTTTTATGTGTATCAGTGAGGGGTGCGAAACGACTCATTCTATTTCTTGTTTATGTTCCTTCTTCTCCGTCAATTTTTCCGACCAGATATAATACGTACGGGGTGGCGCATTGAAAACTTTCAACCTGAAAAATTTTCAAGCGCAATTATTTTTTCGCAAATCCCTGAAACAGGTCGATTATGACCTAAAGAGATTCAAATTCATGGATATAAGGTCATCCTTCTAAAGGGAGTGGTAACCCCTTCAATAATATTAAATGAAACGGGGGGTCAAGTGACACATCATTTTAAAAGTATTTCACAAAACTAACTCCCTATTAATATTTAATAACCTAAACATAAAGATTGATAAATAATCTTTTAATCAAAAATACGAACTACGGCAGAATAATTGCGACACGCCATTTAGGCAACTGTCCTCAAAATCTAAAGAGCAGCTAAGTTAAAAATCCTTTGTGGTTGAACAAGCAGAGCTGCTAAATAGCAAGACGCCCAAGACAAAAGTAGACAAAAACGTGTCGCCTGTCCTATAGATTTAATACCGAACAGGAGCAAAATCGATAGCGTTGTAAACTCTGAACAAACAAGCCTCAATCCCTCATCCACAGAGGCAACACAGGAACGATTAGTTAACGATTATACTTCAAAAGAAACCATCACAAATTACAAGTCAATTCCAATTCCCAATTGTTACAAAACATAAAGTAAGGAGCTTACTAATATTATTATTACAGAACTTGTATTAATTTATGAAAGGATTTCGAAAGGGTAATTAAATGTATCTGTCTATAATGAGTTTACTTGACCTTTGTGCCATGCATTACTATATCAATTTATAACGATAAAATGAAAAGAAAACAACAGTTGAAAACTAAAGATGTCAAAGAAACAAATTCTAAATAGTAATAATCAATGTGGCAGGTTAGGTTAGGTTAAGTTATGACTTCCGCTCATTTATCACTATTGTGAAAATATAGGTATATATATATACAAAATTCCGCAAAATACTTAAATTGTCAGTATATACATTTACAATTTTAATCATGTCATACACTTATAAATTTCTTCTTTACCTATAGAGACCTACACATATCAAAACATTAAGACTTTTAAAATCTGAAATTAATGATATTCTACACTTTTATATGTTGAAGATTGCTCCAACAAAGTAGCCCAAATAAATTTAAAATACACTAAAATTAAGGCCTTTTAAGGGCTAATTTGGTTTCATCATCAAAAATTAGGGGCTCATATCTTATATTGATTTTTACAATTTTTTTTCTTTTGAATGTCATGTAACTCTTAAAGGTAATTTCAGGTTAGGCTGGGTAATTAAGGGTAACTTAAACTGACTATAACCTAATTTATTGGCATGTCTCTGTAAAAATATTGATGCAAGTTCGACTTGCATATTAAATATGTACAACTATTTCGAAAACGTATAATTTCTTTCATCCACTCCAATAAAATCAATTGTTTATTTTACCTAAATGTTCCTTATTAGTCGTATACGTATATATATTGGCTGAAAAGGATATAACGTAGGGTAGCAAAATCGTAGGGGATAGAAATATCTCTTCAGTTATAACTATGTAAAAAGATAACAGTAAATACAGATTATGTGTGCATTTTCACCTGAAGCCATCGACTTCTGCCCTCTACAGCAGTCGAATTGAGTAAAAAGGGTGAAACTAATTTGCCTGTTCATCCAGCTTTTTCCATGAATAAGTGTCCACATTTTCGAGTTATTAAATTTACGAAAAACGCGTCCAGGATACCTATTTCCGCATATCAATATCACAAACATTTCTATGTACGCCTGCATTTAACTGCACAGAGAAGGGATATGCATCGGTATATCCTAGAATAAAAGACTACCCCCACTAAATACAACAGCTGTGCTTTCAGTAGAAAACAGTCTGGCAAAAACTACAAAGTTTCCAAATTTGATTGACCTTTTGTGTCGAAAAGTTTTTAAATAAATTTAATTCAAATAAATCATTATTACAAAAATTGTATTATTATTATTTTTTAACTAACTCACAACTCATAATCGATTAATTGGAAATCATTAAAGAAATACTTCTTACAGGCTTGGTTGGTTCACCGCACCACAATTAGTATTTTAGTGTATAGGATGGAGTTTTTAAGTAGACCCATATGACAAGAACCTGTTAACGTGAACTTCCTTGAACTGCTATTGTCACATACAAAATTAAGAAGTATCGTCACCGTAAAAAAAACTAATTACCCGACTCTTTCCGAAACAGGTATAAAAGGTATATTTATCGAAACTTTATTCCTTTGACCTATTTAAATCTCTAAGTAAATGTAATTTTCTCTCAAAAAGAAACATATTTATCACTCTTTCCGATTAGAAGAGGCGAGCATATAATTTAGTTTAGTCGTACACGTTTCTTTTCCAGGTGCAAGAATTTTTCTAATTCCGTTTCTAGAGCATTCATTTTCTCCATTGGTTATTGCGCTCCAGACGCTCATATCGAATTTAAATATTGCAATGAAGTTCGCTTCTTGAAAATGAAAATTCAAAGTCAGAACATTATTCAAATACTGAATGAATTGTGACTGGAATGAACAAGTTTCTTGATGAAATTGTATTTTAATATATTACGAAGAAAAAAAGAAATAATTTAGCACTAAAACGTAGCAGCCACATTCATTTATAAGTTCAATGGAACCTTATTATTGTAGCAACGCTGTACATCTGTCTGTCCGTATTTATGACAACGCAAAAATTACAATTTTCGATTGTAAATGACAGAATTTACCGTAGAAANGCCAATATGAGTTATAAAGTTTTATTTTTAGTGTAAAACCGGCATCAACGTTTCACTGACGTATGTTGACGAATTTTAGTGATGTTTGTAAACCTTCCATCTCCGATGCTGTATGGGACCTCTGAAGAAGTTTTCCACTCGTGCTAGCGAAAAGTTAGAAGGCAACTCCAATACAGAACGGCCTTTAGACCCGAAGTGGAACAACATAGGTTCGTTTTTACAATTTTTATGCATTTTAGGTATCTAGCAAGTCAGATAAGTCAGGGCGGAAAGAGTAGTAAGGATATAAACCAGAGGACAGCGCAGGGTCGACTCGCCTTCAATAAAAAGAAGTCACTTCTATGCTCGCTAACAGTTAATTAGGAACATGGCGCTGTACATCATAAACCCATGATTCGTTTTGATCCTCTGCAGAAAATTTGAGTCGTCGGGAACAGAGTTCAACAGCTCCTTAGCAATGTTAATGCGATGCTGTTTTTGATCGAAATTCAATAATTTTAGTACGAATTTTGCGACCCATCTCATGCCCAAATCATTGGTAAAAACCGAATGGCAGGAGCCAATCGATACGTTTAGGTCCTCAGCAACATCTTTAGCGGTGATTCGACGATCGGCCAATACCATTTTCTTCACTTAATCAAAGAGTTCGTCTGTTATTGACGTGCTCGGCCGTTCGGTACTTCTCGGCCCTCTGGGAACATTTTGTATCACCGATGAACGTTACTACGGTCCAAGGTAGCTTCACCATATGCCACAATCAACATTCGGAATGTGTCCGCGCACTTAATATTGTTTTTTACACAAAATTTGATACAGATACTTTGGTCAATTTTTTGTAATAGGCAAAAATCGAAGACGAGCCAAAACACATGCGAACGAAGCAGCTGTCAAAAATTGCCGAACATTCAATATGGCCGAACTTGTCGGTATAAGTGACAGACACGAGTACCAAAATAACACCACAAAAAGAATCTCAAATTGAATATACGTAACCCGCGGAAATTCACAATTCACGATACTTTTTGAACAGACCTCGAATTACCATCATGATGTTACATAAATTTCTGCATTTTGTTTTTATTTGTAAAGCTTTTTAACTTTTAACGCTAGAATTATGCTACCAAAAGCATTTTAGAATTTTCCTCTCGCCGTTTCCAACTGTGCATAATAAATTCTGTGTGTTAATTCCCATAACATCCCCAAAAAATCAGTCGATCAGCGCTTGTAAACCGTTCGAATGGACATTCCATTTTGCGGTTTATTTATGACGTAGGTACATATGTAAGCGTGTAAAGTGGAACATAATCGTAAAACGATTTTAAATTGGAAAAACGCTAATCATTCTGCGTTGAATAAAAAATGCTTTCGGACTGGTTCTGAGCCGATGGCCGAATGTGGCTTCGCGTTTAATGGGAAAACAAAGCGCAACGGGAATTGTAATAAATTCCAAATTCGAGACAGTGTGCCTACAATACATAAATAGATGGCGGTAGTTGTTATTTTTCTCGTTTTTTTTTTCGTTGATTTCGTTAGCCGTAAACGTTTTGGGACAATAAATGCTTCCTAATCCACGCTGTTGGATTAAACGATTGAAACTTATTATCCATTCATACATAATTCTGCTTTATGCTAGTGCTTGGATCTTTTTAGCGCTCTGCGTTTCGAATCCCGGAGGATTATAAACTGTACTCATCAATTAAACTTGGGGTTTAGGCCTTNTCTGTGTTCTGTCGGAGCTGTTTGCGACGCGCTGATGAGATCCAAAAAGATCGAAATCGCGATCCGTATCTGGCAGTTTCGACAGAATACAGACCACTTCGAATTATTCTATTCGATTATGGTAACGTGCCTATCACGTTGAGGTTAGCTAGGCCGGGATTCGTTTCAGCAAGTAGCTATCCACACAAGTGGACCTTGTTGGAGCATACGTAATCCTAAAATATAGCATCGTACTACAGATGGCGTTTATCGCGCCATTTGTGGTATTTTCTAATTGTATTATATTTGACAAATTAAATTAACGATAAAATAACTTGTAGGAATCTTAACATTCGTGGTGACGCTAAAAGGAGACACTAAAATTTTTCTTCTACGCATTTGTGACAAGATTTATTTTTTAATACTTTCTTTTTCCATGACATATACAGAGTGTAGCAGAAATAAGTGCAGAGATTTGGATTCAGATGCAATAAACAATCGCAAATAATTTAAAGCCGGCCCTGTACATGAACTGGCAATGTATATATTCCGAATAGTGTAGTGCAATAAAAACCCTGCCGCTATATCGACAGAAAATGTAAACATTGACAATTATCGAACGTAAATATAAACATTTTAGTACTTACACGTAATGTTTAAACTAAATAAATTAAATAACTACATTACAGGCAGCACTATGTAAATGCATGTGGTAACACAAGAGAAACCGGCGAAAACAGTTTTTAAAATCGCGTAGGATGTGCGACATGCGAATTTACGTTACAACAATAGAAATTATTGTGAAAATCCAAAATTCGATCCCGCCCAACTTATGTGAAAAAAACTTCGCACTTACTTCTATTACACCCTGCAGGTATATTAACATGGCATTTTATAAATTGAAAATCTTAAATTAACATAAAATAAAATAAGCATTTTCCTGTATACATAAATGTCAACTTTAGTAAGCAAACATCAAGCAGAAAATTCTCGAAAATAAAAGTTAGCAGATAAATTCTTCTCTCATTGAGGTATATGAGACGACTACAGTGCAGTCGTAAAGATTGCATAAGGTTATTGCCTTTCGGTGGGAAAATTTACTTCTCATGCTAGAGTGAATCGCTACATCCGAATACGTAGATATAAAATCAAATTTCTTATTGCAAATTTAGTTTATGAAAGTTGGAAGCTGCAGTATGCATCTACATACTTCGCATGTATGTACATAAGTACTATCATATTCCTATTATCCTATAATAATACACGATTACTGACTTCTAAACTGTAGTCAGGTACTGCAAATTAAGAAATAAGACGTGACTGTCCTGTCAGTATAATAATCTTAAACTAATGAAAATAAATATGCCTCAATGGATTTTATTATCAATAATTATTATTGTCTCATCAGTATTCCCTAATATTTATAATGTAACATCTGGGGGCAGTGTTGAATAGCAGCCGCGTTATCTTATCGCCCTTCGTATCGCAAGCGTCAAGTGATGAAACACTCATACCTACGCGTGACCTTCGGAACACCTGGTACACAGGCAGGTCAATTGCACGTATTACGATTGTAATAGTAGTTACTATTCGACTGACAAAGTTACCACTATACCACAAAATAGAAAAATAAGTTGAGTGTAAATATATCAAACAAGAAACAATGTATTCGAACGCAGAATATGCGGACATGGTGGTCATATATGGACGGTGCAATTAGAATGTACTGGCGGTATCATTGCCGGAACAGTTGGAGCTTTCGGTTAGATTATTACTCTCATTTTTATGTGTATCAGTGAGGGGTGCGAAACGACTCATTCTATTTCTTGTTTATGTTCCTTCTTCTCCGTCAATTTTTCCGACCAGATATAATACGTACGGGGTGGCGCATTGAAAACTTTCAACCTGAAAAATTTTCAAGCGCAATTATTTTTTCGCAAATCCCTGAAACAGGTCGATTATGACCTAAAGAGATTCAAATTCATGGATATAAGGTCATCCTTCTAAAGGGAGTGGTAACCCCTTCAATAATATTAAATGAAACGGGGGGTCAAGTGACACATCATTTTAAAAGTATTTCACAAAACTAACTCCCTATTAATATTTAATAACCTAAACATAAAGATTGATAAATAATCTTTTAATCAAAAATACGAACTACGGCAGAATAATTGCGACACGCCATTTAGGCAACTGTCCTCAAAATCTAAAGAGCAGCTAAGTTAAAAATCCTTTGTGGTTGAACAAGCAAAGCTGCTAAATAGCAAGACGCCCAAGACAAAAGTAGACAAAAACGTGTCGCCTGTCCTATAGATTTAATACCGAACAGGAGCAAAATCGATAGCGTTGTAAACTCTGAACAAACAAGCCTCAATCCCTCATCCACAGAGGCAACACAGGAACGATTAGTTAACGATAATACTTCAAAAGAAACCATCACAAATTACAAGTCAATTCCAATTCCCAATTGTTACAAAACATAAAGTAAGGAGCTTACTAATATTATTATTACAGAACTTGTATTAATTTATGAAAGGATTTCGAAAGGGTAATTAAATGTATCTGTCTATAATGAGTTTACTTGACCTTTGTGCCATGCATTACTATATCAATTTATAACGATAAAATGAAAAGAAAACAACAGTTGAAAACTAAAGATGTCAAAGAAACAAATTCTAAATAGTAATAATCAATGTGGCAGGTTAGGTTAGGTTAAGTTATGACTTCCGCTCATTTATCACTATTGTGAAAATATAGGTATATATATATACAAAATTCCGCAAAATACTTAAATTGTCAGTATATACATTTACAATTTTAATCATGTCATACACTTATAAATTTCTTCTTTACCTATAGAGACCTACACATATCAAAACATTAAGACTTTTAAAATCTGAAATTAATGATATTCTACACTTTTATATGTTGAAGATTGCTCCAACAAAGTAGCCCAAATAAATTTAAAATACACTAAAATTAAGGCCTTTTAAGGGCTAATTTGGTTTCATCATCAAAAATTAGGGGTCATATCTTATATTGATTTTTACAATTTTTTTTCTTTTGAATGTCATGTAACTCTTAAAGGTAATTTCAGGTTAGGCTGGGTAATTAAGGGTAACTTAAACTGACTATAACCTAATTTATTGGCATGTCTCTGTAAAAATATTGATGCAAGTTCGACTTGCATATTAAATATGTACAACTATTTCGAAAACGTATAATTTCTTTCATCCACTCCAATAAAATCAATTGTTTATTTTACCTAAATGTTCCTTATTAGTCGTATACGTATATATATTGGCTGAAAAGGATATAACGTAGGGTAGCAAAATCGTAGGGGATAGAAATATCTCTTCAGTTATAACTATGTAAAAAGATAACAGTAAATACAGATTATGTGTGCATTTTCACCTGAAGCCATCGACTTCTGCCCTCTACAGCAGTCGAATTGAGTAAAAAGGGTGAAACTAATTTGCCTGTTCATCCAGCTTTTTCCATGAATAAGTGTCCACATTTTCGAGTTATTAAATTTACGAAAAACGCGTCCAGGATACCTATTTCCGCATATCAATATCACAAACATTTCTATGTACGCCTGNCTATTGTGAAAATATAGGTATATATATATACAAAATTCCGCAAAATACTTAAATTGTCAGTATATACATTTACAATTTTAATCATGTCATACACTTATAAATTTCTTCTTTACCTATAGAGACCTACACATATCAAAACATTAAGACTTTTAAAATCTGAAATTAATGATATTCTACACTTTTATATGTTGAAGATTGCTCCAACAAAGTAGCCCAAATAAATTTAAAATACACTAAAATTAAGGCCTTTTAAGGGCTAATTTGGTTTCATCATCAAAAATTAGGGGCTCATATCTTATATTGATTTTTACAATTTTTTTTCTTTTGAATGTCATGTAACTCTTAAAGGTAATTTCAGGTTAGGCTGGGTAATTAAGGGTAACTTAAACTGACTATAACCTAATTTATTGGCATGTCTCTGTAAAAATATTGATGCAAGTTCGACTTGCATATTAAATATGTACAACTATTTCGAAAACGTATAATTTCTTTCATCCACTCCAATAAAATCAATTGTTTATTTTACCTAAATGTTCCTTATTAGTCGTATACGTATATATATTGGCTGAAAAGGATATAACGTAGGGTAGCAAAATCGTAGGGGCTAGAAATATCTCTTCAGTTATAACTATGTAAAAAGATAACAGTAAATACAGATTATGTGTGCATTTTCACCTGAAGCCATCGACTTCTGCCCTCTACAGCAGTCGAATTGAGTAAAAAGGGTGAAACTAATTTGCCTGTTCATCCAGCTTTTTCCATGAATAAGTGTCCACATTTTCGAGTTATTAAATTTACGAAAAACGCGTCCAGGATACCTATTTCCGCATATCAATATCACAAACATTTCTATGTACGCCTGCATTTAACTGCACAGAGAAGGGATATGCATCGGTATATCCTAGAATAAAAGACTACCCCCACTAAATACAACAGCTGTGCTTTCAGTAGAAAACAGTCTGGCAAAAACTACAAAGTTTCCAAATTTGATTGACCTTTTGTGTCGAAAAGTTTTTAAATAAATTTAATTCAAATAAATCATTATTACAAAAATTGTATTATTATTATTTTTTAACTAACTCACAACTCATAATCGATTAATTGGAAATCATTAAAGAAATACTTCTTACAGGCTTGGTTGGTTCACCGCACCACAATTAGTATTTTAGTGTATAGGATGGAGTTTTTAAGTAGACCCATATGACAAGAACCTGTTAACGTGAACTTCCTTGAACTGCTATTGTCACATACAAAATTAAGAAGTATCGTCACCGTAAAAAAAACTAATTACCCGACTCTTTCCGAAACAGGTATAAAAGGTATATTTATCGAAACTTTATTCCTTTGACCTATTTAAATCTCTAAGTAAATGTAATTTTCTCTCAAAAAGAGACATATTTATCACTCTTTCCGATTAGAAGAGGCGAGCATATAATTTAGTTTAGTCGTACACGTTTCTTTTCCAGGTGCAAGAATTTTTCTAATTCCGTTTCTAGAGCATTCATTTTCTCCATTGGTTATTGCGCTCCAGACGCTCATATCGAATTTAAATATTGCAATGAAGTTCGCTTCTTGAAAATGAAAATTCAAAGTCAGAACATTATTCAAATACTGAATGAATTGTGACTGGAATGAACAAGTTTCTTGATGAAATTGTATTTTAATATATTACGAAGAAAAAAAGGAAATAATTTAGCACTAAAACGTAGCAGCCACATTCATTTATAAGTTCAATGGAACCTTATTATTGTAGCAACGCTGTACATCTGTCTGTCCGTATTTATGACAACGCAAAAATTACAATTTTCGATTGTAAATGACAGAATTTACCGTGGAAATAATACGTACG
>NW_020442467.1:881873-890721 GCF_000699045.2 Agrilus planipennis
AATTTGTAATATCAACTAAAATACCTAATAAATTTATTTCTGCTGGAATTTTATTTTTACAAATTCGAGTCCAAATCGTAATTTTTATTATTATAGTGTACAAAGCAACGGGATAGTGGGATAAATTGTAAATATCGCTTTAATATTTAAGTAAATTTTCGTTTTTCATTTTCTACGTGTAAAGGTCGTAGTCGCTTGGTGCTCCTTTCTAACGTTTCGCTAGGACGGGTGGCGAGCTTCTTTCGAGGTCTTTCCATCTCTGGAGTCCGCATCTAGCATCAGAGATAGAAGAACCTCTGAAGAAGCTAGCCGCTCGTTTAGACTCGAATCAGAACAGGATAAATTGAAGCTCTCATTGGTTAAAATTGTATAAAAATACCGTCTTTAAGATCTAAAAAAAAGAATGAAAACTTTCTTCTGAACTTATTATTATATATATGAGATACATATGTATATCCTCAGTCGCTCAAAAATATTAAACTATTCCTATTTCCGATCCTCTATAGATAACTGGAATTAGTGAAATAGCTGACATTTCAATCGAAGTCAGGCATCCGATATAATCTGTCACATTAACAAAGCGTACTCTACGGAAGGATATTCATAAATTCCATGGAATACAACAATGTTATATGTTCTTATAAAACAAGCCTGGTTCAATCGTCATCATCATCATCATCATCATCATGAGGTCGTCAGTCCTAAGACAGGTTGGACACGTACCTCCACTCATTCCTATCCTGAGCTAAACTGCGCATTTCCCTAAAACTAGAACAGCCCACATCCTTAACTATTTGCGAACGGTAATCTAACCTAGGTCTACCTCTTCCCCTCCTCACTCCTGCTTCTGCCTCTAATATGTCTCTGACTAGACCTACATGCCTGAGAAGGTGTCCTACCAACCTATCTCGCCTATTTTTTTGGACCTCCTATTCTTTCTAATACCTCTTCATTTCCAACCTTTTCTACCCACGTTATCCTCATCATTCGCCTATAACACCACATTTCGAAGGCTTCTAGCCTTTTCTTTTCCGCCGCGCCCACTCTACATGTTTCGCACCCGTACAACGCCGCGCTCCAAACATAGACCTTTAACAATCCTTTCCAAATTTCTAAATAAACCGTTCGCGAGTATAGAAGTGACTTTTTATTAAAGGCGACGCGACCCTGCGCTATCCTCTGCTTTATATCCCTACTACTCCTTCCGTCCTGACTTATCTGACTTCCTAGATATCTAAAATCAGCCACTTCTTCTAATTTTTCGTCTCCTATCTTTATATTCACTCTTTCCCTACTTTTTTTTCCCTTGCATTCCAGTATTTTAGTTTTACTTTTCTTTATTTTCATACAATACTGGCCTGTCAGTACTGCTTCCATTTTATTTAAAGTTATCTCTAAGTCCTCCTTACTGGATGCTAATACTTCTACATCATCTGCAAATCTAAGCATACTAATCTTTTGTCCCTGTACATCTATCCCTACAGTTGTACTGTCTTTAATGATGTTGATCGTGTCTTCGATGTATAGATTAAATAGTAGCGGTGACGGTGTGCATCCCTGTCTGACTCCCTTCCTAATATTTACTTCTCTACGTTCAATCGTAACGGCCCTACTTTGAATATCATTTTTTCGAAAAGGTGACTAACGTACGCTGTTCAAAATTTAAAATATGATATCTGTTCAGAGTCAAGACCGTTCCTCTTGATGCAGGGCATAAAGTTCTGTAAGTAAGCTTTTTTTAGAATGTTTTTAGAAAATTTCCAAGGCGGCGTTGTGTTTATTTGACAGTAAACCCTTCGAGGATGACTAGATGCATCAATTAAATACTTAAATTAGTTTATAGGGGTAACGGTTCAGGAAGGATCCTTTACGGTCCCTAATACAGTTTCATTTTTATTATGGGGTGTTTATTTTATGAGTTTAACGTTTAGTTAAAGGCCGGTACTATTCCTTAAGCTTTAAAAAAAACACTTTCGAACATTAACTTTATTTATTATTGATTAGTTAATTATTTGATGAATTTGCTCTTAACTTTGGAGGGTTTTTGTTGCTTAAAGGAATAGGAGTTACGCCTTACGGAAAATAGCGATACACCATGTGCGTTACCTATTAACACGATTGACTGTTTAAAGAAAGTTTGCATCTGCTGATTAATTAAAAAGGAACGGATGGCATGAGTTTGCCAGCCGTCTACTACTGATAAGGCACGCGTTTTGTTACAATGTTAGCATTTTTAAAATGGTTAACTGAAAAAGCCGTTTATTGATATTTTAATGTAGCCGATTTTTCACAGGTTATAAACATCCCTCTCTTCAAACATTTTGAGTTTTAATGCCCTGCCTTGTAAGTATCCACGGAAATGTTTTAAAGGGTTAATCTCCAATGGTGATATTCGTCACACCCTTGACGTTTTTCTCCTAGTTTTAAGTTTAGATATAAGAAGTAACCAACAACTACCAAAGAAGCACTTAAACAAGCAGTTGCACTTGTACAGTAATTACTAATAATTCGTTTCGGGAAATACCTCTGTAAATATATATCTAATAAGTCGACTTCGCTGCAAGACTTCTATAATTCTAACTTCCATCCTAGAATTAAGCAACACGCCTTATCAATTTAACGCGTGTGCAGATATTCTCCTTGCAATAGTAAGTTCTCGAATATCTAACTGTGAAATTTAACAGTGCACCGAGCGGCATGGCCTAGAGGTTTAGACCATTGCTTAGCATTCGGGCGAACGCCGGTTCGATTCCGGGTCCGTCTGCCTTGGTCCAAGCTTTTCTGTGGTTTCCTTGGATCACTTAGGCAAATGTTGGGGCAGTAATATTCCACAGATAATCTTTCATTCTCTTCCGTCTTCATTTCGTCCGTCTCATCTTTCTCACCCGAACCACCACGCACTCATTCCCACGATTCCTGAAAGCAGGCTGAAGAGGGCCTTCCGCCCTACTTTCCGGCATAGTCCGGAGGGACTGGCCGCCCACCAGCATTACAGAGGCTGGTGGAAATAAAACACCCAAAAGTTAATTTAACAGTATCGGTACATCGACTGAGAAGTAAATCTCTTTGAAATTTTAGCAAATTCTAATCATTTCTGAATTTTGATCCGACCTCTCTTTTTCATCCTCTTTCCCTTTGTGATGATCTAGTAGTAAAACATATTCCCTGGAGTGTTTTTAGAACATCTTATAGTGCGTCAATAAAGACTCAACTTCTAAAATATAATGAAAAAATCACAAGATTAAAGCAAATCAAAAATTGATCTCTTTATCTTTATAGAAATGACCTGGCAGAGGGTTTTTTTTTAAATTGCTTGTAAAAAATGTACTTACCTGTCTTTTCATCTTTATCAATTTAATAATTTTCGTAATAGGTTTATATGAGTAAACGTACAAACGTACAAGTTTTGTGTGTTCGAGCAACGGCGACGTTATTTTGTACGGGTCAAAGGAATGCCTCCCCAGATTCAGAGATAAGTCTTGAATTCGAAGCACAATTTCCTTTTTGCTTAATTCACCTCGACTTGCGGTGCTCCAGCCAGTGCGGTAACTAAAGATTTGTAATCTTGGTCTATTTCATTTCCAGATGTTGGTAATGTTTTTCTTTGCCTATTTGTAAGTTATCGGATAACGTTAACCAGATAGTGTTATCCTTTCGTTCGCAATTATCCTGTTTTCAGTGTGCAACAACACGACAAAGAAGTTGAATGTTGATGTTTTATATAACGTCTACGCAAATTACCTAGACTAATTAGAGGTAATAACTTCCACCTTAGCATTCATAAAATGTATTCTTGCTAGACAAAACGCTGAAATTACATTTGATGTTACTAAAGGCCCGTGCACACAAGATTCTGCACAACTTGTAATGTGCCGGCTTGAGATACTTAATTTGTTTTATTTAACTGGACGAATGTATCCACATAAAATCCAGGGGATCTTAACCATTTTTTTCGAGTGAGGAAAATTATCATACTCAGCCACGATAGCGCAGAGTGGGTGATAAGTAAAAAGCAAATAAAATCAAAGCATCATTAAATTTATTTCTGTTACAAATGTCTAAAAAACTCAAAGCTAAAAAAATAATAACGTAAAGAAAACTCAACGAAACCCTTAATGAGACTAAATGGAGAAATGAAATGTCAGGAAAACCGATCAGATTTGACCTTTACTTCTTCTGTTCACGTGGCTCGATCCGGCGTCCCAAAATGGCCGGTTTGGATCGCGTTTCTACGTCTGCTTCAATCTTTGTTCACCTAGGATAGCTCCCTTGGCTCCCTTAGGTTTTTACAGGTATTAAGAAAAACCATAGAAGGGTGTCGTATGCACCTTAGCAATTAATTGGATCTTTTTGTTATGAACGGTACTACCACACACCTTCTCTCGACTCCTTTCGACGTGTCCACACCGACTAATACAGGTGTTGCGCCGCCCTGCATCAAACCAGCGTATCACTTACGGTAAAATAAGTTGCTTGCTCTCTGCATCCTTCACAGACTAAAAGTACCTAACGGCGATCCCTACTATCTAACTTCATTGACTCTGTGTTGAATAAATTGCTAATATTTCAAAGACAGAATGAAAACACTTGTGTACTTTTTGTCCAATTTTACTATTTAGTTTTGTTCGCGTTCTTCGGCATGTGTTACCTCCATACATAAGTAGGGCATAGTTATCATGAAGTCTTGATTTAACTTAGCAAATAATACCAAATAGTCATATGACCACGACGAACTTCGCATTAATTTTAGTCTTTTTTTCTGATGTATGCTATTTCTAATCAGTACCCCAGAAAAATTAGGGAAGAAAAAGCTGGATGAAAAAGAAATAAAATGAACTATTTCACACCATTCAGTGACATACGTAAACACGAAGTAAAAATTTTACCGATGGCCTTAACGGCAATGATGATCAGGATCACTTAGGGTAATTATGTAACGCTGCGTTCATACATGCTCTATTGGAGTTCTGTATATAAACACGGGCAAGGAAGAAATGCACTGCCAGTTATTTCATACGGCGACACGACACGGTAATGGTGCAAATAAAATCCACCAAAGGGTTGATTTCAAACATTTGGTGGTTAAAAACTATCGCCCAAAAGGACTCCATATAAAAAGTCAATAAAGGAGTTAATTGAGTTCCGACATCTCGTCAGAATGTAGAACGCTACAGAAGACAGATTTTTAGATTTTTCTACAATTTTCTGGAAGGTTCAAGAAAATTCTCAGTTAACAGACACACTTTACCGAGCGGCATGGCCTAGATGTCTAGATCATTGTTTAGCATTCTGGAGGGCGCCGGTTCGATTCCGGGTCCATCTGCCTTGGTCCATGTTTTTCTGTGGTTTCCTTGGATCACTTAGGCAAATGCTGGGGCAGTAATATTCTACTTTCTCTTCTGTCTTCATTTGGTCCGTTTCATCTTTCTCACCCGAACCACCACCTACGATTCCTGAAAGGAGGCTGAAGAGGGCCTTCCGCCCTACCTTCCGACGTAGTCCGGAGGGACTGCCCGCCCACCAACATTACAGGCTGGGGGAATGAAGCACCCAAAAGTTTTTTTTTTAAGACACCCTTTTAGACTGATTCGATTTGCTTTTTAAAACATGCTTCAACCTAGTCTTCTCTATTTAATTTAAACAAATAGGTAGGTTAATACTTGGAAAGCATATTGGGTGTATAAATTCTTGATTCAACTAGTCGTAGGATAATTTAAATGTCAAAAGAGTTCTTTGTTCTGGGAGATCAATTTACGGAGATAATCCAAATCGCAAGGTTACCTTACTATGGTGTCTATATATATTCGGCAAGTCCTATAGAAATGTGTTAGGAAACGGAAATATTACTTCTTTAGAAAATATGTGACATACTTTCCAGTTCCTCTTATAATAACGAGGAAATTGTCAGAAAACTTTAGACAAAGTAATTTTATTGTATGAAAGTTGACGAAGCTCATGCTTAACATTTAATAAGGCAACTTTTAGAACAAGGGAAAAACTTTTCCATCTTACCTTAACTTATTTAAAAAGTAGCCTGTCGCACGAAAAACAACAGATACATTATAAATTGTCTTTTCATTATTTTTTAATCCAATGTGACATTTGGGAACCTAAGAGGTTGACCAACAAAGTTTTAAAAACTCCATCCAATAAAGTCGTATAAGAATAACTTGCTACAAGGGTAAACTTGTTTTTCCTTACCAATACAAATACCTGGTAGCTAATTGTAGTAGCTATATTCAGTTACCAATTAAATGGGAATATATAGGATCATACGAGGAGCTAAAAACTGGGACTACTGTAGTAAGCAATTATATACTAACAGCGTCATTTTGTGGCATGCACATGAATGAGGGATGTCGACATGTCAAGTTTAGTGACGGTAGCAAGAACAGTCTCACGTGAACTGCACAGCATAGCGTTCGCCTGTAAATGCGTTTCTTGAACAACGGTATGCAATAAAATATTGTGTTTTCGTGATTTAACAGTTACTAACACTTATGAAGAATTGCGTGGGACATTTGAGGATGTTACGATGAGTAAAAAACGAGTTTAGATGGTATAAGTTGTTTGAAACTGCTGAGGAATCGTGAAAATTGAAAGAAGGTCTTAGGAAACCTGTCACCGTTCTTACTGAAGAAGCAATCAATACGGGAAATGCAATTGTAGTAGAGATTTTTACTATTATTATTTATGACGATATATTTCATCTATTTAATTTCCTTATCACCCATTATACCAATAGCCTTACAACTATTTCCTCCTACCAGCTTTACATAGCAACCAGTGGGTTCCCCTCGAGAGTTACATCTTGCGAAGTGGCATACGGTAATGAATGTAAAATAACACGCAAGGAAATAAACAAAACTCTCAATTGAAACAATACAATGCGATAGACAGTTTAAACACTTACACGGACCGACGTCCCAATTGTTATGTCCTAGCGTAGTCGAACTCTGCGCTGTAGTTATGTCCAATGAAGTATCCCTGACGGCGATTATAAATTACCTGAAGCAATAGGTGATTGCTCCCAATGCTTATCTTTACATTGGCACGCTATGTGTAAAGACTTATCCCTCTACTGGACATCCTTGTGCCGATATCATCGCAGCTCTACCGACACTGAGGCCACTGCTATGTACGACAGGTCAAGTAGTGGACTTCTACACTCATTAAGACACGTCACCTACAGGTGCACTGCCACTCCAGGCATATCTAGCAAGATCTGCAGTGGACTACCTGACGCACAGGATTTACAGTCCATGTAAAGGTGTTTCCGACCCGTCGGCCGTCCACCTTACAATTCTGCAGGCCTTACATTACTCACATAACCACAACAACACTGAAAATACATAATATGTGCACAATAACCAACTTTCTCATTATTATCAAACATTAACTGCCCATATAGCACCTTACTCTCTCACCAGAGTGCTCTCTACACATCCTCACACACCAACTGCCCTTATCTTAAAAGTTCTCTTCCAACGGCCCTCTTTGGTTTCATTCTACGTGTATTAGTAATTAATTTTTGGTTAGTCCAAATAGGAAATAAATGTCGATTAAATAACTGTCCTACACAACGGTATGCACTGAGCCGCATTCAACGATATTGATCAAGATCACATACCGAAAAAGGGACCAGATCTCGTTAATCACTGGAAGTTGCACCACAATAATGCATTGCCCATTTATGAACCAAAACGGACATTTCCGTTGTACCGCTCTAGTTCCAAATTATTCTTTTAGATCCCTAGGCCAAACAAGAGACCTAATGACGCCGTGTTCCTCCGCAACTGCGGATTACCGAAAAAAAGGACTATGGCATTGTTTTGGAAGTTCCTCTCCAAAAATGAATAACATCACGGAATGACAAAGATACTGGAACAAGTCTTTTGCGTTGCAGAAAGGCTGCATTGAACGTGTTTCAACTGTTACGTGCGGAGCTCGTAAATAAAGTAGTATCAGTCTTTATTGAACATCTCTTATATTTCAGGTGTTTCTGTCTAAAATTATTTCACTGCAGGAGTGAAAATCGCCAAATTATTGAGTATGTATGGAGAAGTGAATTAATGTAAACTGCATTTGTTATCAATGTTTTACATCTTCAAAAGTTCCATGTATCTATAGTTCTACGTAGAAGTTGGAATTAGTTGACTATTAAAACGTCTAATTAAATGATGGAGTTGTACCTTAGGCCTACCTCCGGTATCCAGGATGTTATGATTTAATCGAAAATGTTAATTAAATGTCAATATTCGGTCATGGAATCACAGATAACATGTGGCAGTGTCTCTGTCAAATGTAAGTGCTATACACTATCATCGGCAACCATACTATCTATCAATCCAAATTTAGGCGGGTTATACTACAGTAAACTAATACTATTTTCGCACCCGATATGTACTATTTGCAGAAGAAGAATATTGACTTAGTATGTAAGTAGTACGTAACTAGCGTGTATTCGTCCTAATAACTTTTACAATTCTTTCTAAAAAAAATGTTTGGATGTTTCATTCCCATCAGCTACTAATGCTGGTAGGCAAACAACTCCTCCAGCCTATGGCAGAGCGTAGGGGGTAGGTTTTCTTTAGCCTCCTTTTAGGAATCGTGAGAACCGGTGGGTGTTGGTTGGGGTGAAACGGACGAAATAAAGACAGAAAATAAGTGACTTCGGTAAAGTTTTTATACCAAAAGATACCCACACGTTAATATGGGTTTAAGAAATAGATCCTGATTTGTTCCCATCCTGACTTTGATTCTACTCTATGACTACTTTATAAACAACTGGATGAAATTGAAGCTAAATTTGAATAATTTTTTCTTAACACATTTTTGGAACTATTTA
>NW_020442467.1:896167-911801 GCF_000699045.2 Agrilus planipennis
TCTGTTCAATAAAACGGCAGTACTCTGTAGGTTAGAATTTATTTAGGGAAAAATAAAATGTGCAGATTTGACGGTGGATACAATTGGACTGACTGATGACTACTACTACATAGTTATATGTGTTAAACATTCTGCTTATATTAGACTAAACAAAATGTATCGTTTGGTATGACTAATAATTATAAAACAACCTCAAGCTGAAATGTCTGAAAAAATAATCGTAAGAATAACAAACAACAGCGAGAACAGTGCTGTTCAGATCTTGCTAATATAAATGCGAACCATTGTTACATATTAAACTTAAATCTTAAATACCCATATACTGTGTGTTCACAAACTCTCAACATACCAATAGCCTTACAACTATTTCCTCCTACCAGCTTTACATAGCAACCAGTGGGTTCCCCTCGAGAGTTACATCTTGCGAAGTGGCATACGGTAATGAATGTAAAATAACACGCAAGGAAATAAACAAAACTCTCAATTGAAGCAATACAATGCGATAGACAGTTTAAACACTTACACGGGCCGACGTCCCAGTTGTGATGTCCTAGCGTAGTCGAACTCTGTGCTGTAGTTATGCCCAATGAAGTATCCCTGACGGCGATTATAAATTACCTGAAGCAATAGGTGTTTGCCACACCTAGACCCCGGCTAAATAATCAGGAATGCTATACATTGGCCGTATGTATAGATTGCTTCCAATGCTTATCTTTATATTGGCAAGCTATGTGTAAAGACTTATCCCTCTACTGGACATCCTTGTGCCGATATCATCGCAGCTCTACTGACACTGAGGCCACTGCTATATACGACAGGTCAAGTAGTGGACTTCTACACTCATTAAAACACGTCACCCACAGGTGCACTGCCACTCCAGGCATATCTAGCAAGATCTACTGTGGACTACCTGACGCAGAGGATTTACACTCCATGTAAAGGTGTCTCCGACCCGTCGGCCGACCACCTTACAATTCTACAGGCCTTACATTTCCACAATAACAACAACATTGAAAATACATAATATGTGGTGCAAAATAGCAAACTTTCTCAATATTAACTGCCCTTATAGCACCTTACTCTCTCACCAGAGTGCTCTCTACACATCCTCACACACCAACTGCCCTTATCTTAAAAGTTCTCTTTCACTGCAGGCGTCAAAATCGCCAAATTTTTGAGTATGTATGTAAGTGAATTAATGTAAACTGCATTTGTTATCAATGTTTTACATCTTCAAAAGTTCCATGTATCTATAGTTCTACGTAGAAGTTGGAATTAGTTGACTATTAAAACGTCTAATTAAATGATGGAGTTGTACCTTAGGCCTACCTCCGGTATCCAGGATGTTATGATTTAATCGAAAATGTTAATTAAATGTCAATATTCGGTCATGGAAACACAGATAACATGTGGCAGTGTCTGTGCCGGAATCATCAAATGTAAGTGCTATACACTATCGGCAACGATACTATCAATCCAAATTTAGGCGGGTTATACTACAGTTTACTAATACTATTTTCGCACCCGATAGGTACTATCTGCGGAAGAAGAATATTGACTTAGTATGTAGCACGTAACTAGCGTGTATTCGTCCTAATAACTTTTACAATTCTTTCTAAAAAAAATGTTTAGATGTTTCATTCCCACCAGCTACTAATGCTGGCAGGCAAACAGCTCCTCCAGACTATGGCAGAGGGTAGAGGGGAAGGTTCTCTTTAGCCTGCTTTTAGGGATCGTGGGAACCGGTGGGTGTTGGTTGGGGTGAAACGGACGAAATAAAGACAGAAAAGAAGTGAACCATTATCTGTGACTTCAGTAAAGTTTTTATACCAAAAGATACCCACACGTTAGTGTTTTCTGGTTTTCTCTCATCGTAGCTTTGATTCTACTCTATGACTACTTTATAAACAACTGGATGAAATTGAAGCTAAATTTGAATAATTTTTTATTCTACTTTTATACGGTTGAATCATGATACATTTTTGGAACTATCTATTTATTTCCAGTTTTTAGATCAATATCGATCTTCACTGTAAATTGCTTGTGTACAAGTCTTTTAAGAAACGATTTTCGTCAGAAGGGCTATCATCCTAAATAGAATATTAACCTACACTCTGCTTAGTGTTTTACCGTTTTCCTTTTAATTGCTACTTATAATTTTGGAATTCGTGTTAATAGTTTTATCAGTAACTGATGACGTATTAACCAAAATCTTATCCTCCTTGAAAAATGAAAGTTACAAAGTCAATTGTAGGAAGTAAATGTAATCAATATTATAGGAAGTAAATATAAGCTGTGTTAACAGTAGAATTTCATAGATCTGGATTAAAACTATAGGACGATTGTTGAAACAAACGAATATCCCAGACAATTTGAAAACAGGAGAATGAATAAAGATGTGATAAACTGATAATATTATAGATATATGCAAATTATTCTTGTTTGTAATTCCAAACACCGATATAGAAAATACAGATTTACATAAGTGTATCGCAAAGAAACTTATGATTATCATCGTAAATTTTCGAAATAGGATTTCGCATTATCAGACATTATTCTTTTTCACTAACGAGGGTATTCACAAAAAAAGTAATTACGAAAATAGTTTTAAAATCTTCTCATACAATATTCAAGAATTTCGGAAAGAAATAGAGCTAATGAGTATCAAAATTACTTTTGAAAGAAGAAAAAGAATATCTCTCATTTAAAGGTAATTCTGCCTCACCCCTTCTACCAACTTTAAAAGAAGGGCGTCTTCAATTTGACATGCATGTAATTTTGTCAAAAATACATATCAGATATTTAAGCACGTGTGTTAATGACGAAGTCTAGCTCTCAAAGGAATTGAGTGAATGTATATATTTCCCTGAAAAGCTCTAGCATATTTTTCGAGATATGTATGTATGTATATATGTATATATATATCGTGTTACTTTAGAAATTTTGTAAAAATATTTCACAGTAAGTGCACGGAAGAATGTGTATGAATGTATTTTCTGGAATAGCGAAATTGAGAAAAGGTTAGTACTAGTCTTCATAGGCCGTATAAGCCTTCGAACTGCACTATTAACTTTATTGTAATTCTTTAGACATTGTATTGCAACCGGTGAGACTTTATAACTGCCAGCTACTTTACTTCTATAATTGAGTTTCACCTATTTACGAATGTAAATTAAAGCGACAATGTAGTTATAAATGTGAAATAAATTTCCTTAACTGCATGTTGCACCGTTTTGTTTACTTTTCTTGCATCTGGGAGCTCTTCAAACAAATTACTTTACCATAAAATTAAAATAACAGTTGCTGGATTTAACGAAGAATGAACTCACACGAGGGTCCAGATACAAATTACATCGCAAATTAAGTCAAATTAATTTGACACTTCGTTTCTTTTTTAATAACTACGTATTACCCTAAATACACTTACGTACAAGGATGTACTACTTGGCCGACCCAAACTCGTACATTATGTACATTTCCAAGTGTCAGTTTGGTTTTATTTATGTTGTTTACATATTTATTTGTGTGCTTTGAAAATTAACACGTCTTTATTCAATGGATTAAATGACCAATTATACAGTAGCTACATGCAAAAACAGTACTGTCATATGTTGGCAACCCAACATACAGTTTCAGCCTATATGTTGGGTTGCCTACACGTGACAGTGTATGTTAGGTTGTCTCTTACAAGGGAACAGGTCCAAAAGTAGGGACTTTTCAAATTGATAAAGCCCTTCGCAGGCAGTAAGTGAACTGATGCTGTTACGATTCAGGTCTAAATCTAGATCAAGCATCAAAGATTGAATTGCTTCTGAAGAAGTTCGCCACTCGGCTAGCGAAACGGTAGGATACAACTCCAACCGACCATGGGCTCTAGGCCAGCATCAGTTTAAAGACTTTTCATTAAAAATTTCCTGCTCTTTTAGAATATTTTTTCAAAATGCCGTCATCATCGGCTACAATTTTCAAGGTACAGTGGTACCTCGAGATACGAGTGCCCTAACATACGAGTTATTTGAGATACGAGCTGTCGAGCGAGCGAATTTTTGTTTTGAAATGCGCGCAACATTTGAAATACGAAGTTTTTGATCCTTCAGTTAAGAAATATCTACAGGAAAACAACCTACCCATGCAAGTCCTTCTCGTCCTCGTCCTTCTCACCCACCGAATCTCAAAGATGACATCCTCGAAGAGTTCAAGTTTATAAAGGTTCTCTATCTACCACCTAGCAGGATAAGTGTACCTGCAGCCTATGGATCGGCAGATGATTTCTAATTTTAATTTTAAAAAGCTGTACACTAAGCACCTGTTCCGGCGCTGCTTTGAGATGACAGAGAACACAAATGTCACCCTTTGAGAGTACTGAAAAGACCACTTTAACATCGCGATATGCCTCAGAATTATTAATCAGGCCTGGCTGAGTGTTACAACGAGGACCCTGACCTCTGCCTGGAAGAAGCTGTGGCCTGAGTCTATAGCCGAAAGGATCTTCGAAGGATTCGAACCAGAAGTGCCAGTAAAGTGTCTCTGGGAAAATCCATGGGCCTGGTGATGGATGAAAGAGACGTGAACGAGCTAGTCGAGGAGTTCCTGAGAGTAACTGACGACCGAGTAATTACAAGAGTTACAGTCGCAGCAGCATTGGGGGGGGGTTCTGCAAGAAATTGGTTTCGAGGAAGAACCAGAGGTAAAGGAGGTTATCTCTACAAATGAGATAAATGAGATCTTGGAAATGTGTCTTATTCAAAAACACGTAAAAAAACAATTGGGGGTAGCATTTTTTGGGCTGGAACGGATTAATGGCATTTCAATTAATTTCAATGGGGAAAATTGCTTTGAGATACGAGTAAGGTTACGGAAAGAACTAAACTCGTATCTCGAGGTATCATTGCATTTTCAAAAAACTTCTTGAGTTAGATTAATATGTTTATCAATAAATGTTCGTAAATCAGTCATCAACCTGACGTCACATTGTACAAGAGAGATGCCATTGACATGTGCAAAAGCATATCGTACTATCATGTAACATTTGCGATATTACAAACGAGATCACGAGATGCACTGCGTTTTTCTGTTATTATTCCTGTTTCCCTTTCAAGAAAGGTTTACTCTGTCGGTCTAATATAATCAACAACAATAGGAAACCGCAACTGAAACGAAATTTTTATTATTAATCATGACTGCAAAAGAGAATACTTATTTGAAATTTTCTCAGCATATTTTCAGTCGACAACTACCCGTAGTCATTAATCTTTTCGTTTTTTTTTTTAGAATCAGTTCGCGAATCCTACTCATAAATTTGAATGGAAATAAACAGAAAGGGTGTGAAAGAGAGTAAGCAAACGAGAGAGGGAGAAAGACAGAGGAAAGAGCTTTTCACTGACCTTACAGAACGAATGCCGGCTAGTCTGAATAAAACGATGACTAGACCTTTATTACACATGCATTTCTATGTAGACGGAAGGTTGCTTATTGTTTGCGCCGGACATTGGGGAAATTTTCGTTGAAATAATAGGGCAAGCGTAGGTAGATATTCAATTTTCCTTTATCATTTATTAATTAATGGAACCAATATTTGCTCGCGCTTCTCGCAAACAGCAGCTTCATAAAAATAGAGTCAAAGGGGCAGGATTCGACTAACAATAAAAAATATACATCGGAAGTAGTAATGGGAAATTCGGATTATTCTGGCAAGTTGGGTGACCGGCAGTGAATACTTTTAGAGATTCGCACTGTAACCTTGTTCTTGAATCACAGTAAATCTTGTATCTGCATGGGCCCAATTCAGAATGTAACAAGAAAATTAAGTACAAGGGATGTTTCCAAAGTTCTGGGAATTTAGCTACAATTTTTCTTATTTTATTAAATTTCATCAATATTACGATATAGTTTTTCAACATAATCTCCATTTAACTGAATACATTTATCCGAACGATAAACTAAGCCGTCCTCAAAAAACTTTTTGGGTGTCTTCTCAATCCAAATATTTATGACACGTATTACATTAGTTAAACTTTCAAATCGAACACCCCGTAAGGGGTTTTACAGATGATCACTGGGTGCAAGATGTGAGGAATAAGGTGGGTGCGGAAATAATACCCATCGTCAGTCGTTCAAAACATCCTTCGTTTTTCATGCGGTGTGTGGTCTTGCATTATCCTGTTGCAATAACGAACGCTTATGCATCTTTCTAAGTTCCTGTCGTAGGATATTAAATCCGAATAATATTCTGCGTTAATTGTAGCACCTTTCGCCAGATAATCCACAAAACTAATCCATTCGCAATCCCAGAATACACTAAGCATTACCTTTCCAACAGATGGAACTGCACGCGTCTTCAGTGGAAACCCTTCTTCAGGTTTGCGCCATTCTTTGGATTGACTTTTGGTCTCAGGATTGAATGAAAGAATCCACGTTTCGTCAGTGGTTATTATTCGTTGTCAAAATTCCAAAATTCATCACCATAACGGGCTAACAGCTATTGAAGTTGACGACAAGTATCAGACTTATTGAGTTTCTGTTCTGGTCCCAACAGCCTTGGCACCCAGCACGCCGAAACCTTGCTAACGCCCAAAAAATCATGCAAATTGTCATGAAGTTGTAGTGTACCTATCCCTAGATGCACACTAATTTGACAAATAATTATTCGCCTTGTCTCTTTCATTTACCAAAATGCTTGAAAGTCCGCTGCGCGGATCGTCTTCTAGTGATGTTCTGCCGGTTTTAAAACGGGTCAACCCACCAATCAACAGCACTTTTGGATTCTGCAGACTCACTAAATACTCCATGCAAACGATGAGTAATTTCTGATGTTTTCACACCTTCTTTCCAAAAGAAAAATTATTGCTTTTTGAGATTTTACAGGGTCTTCCATAGTTACAAAAGCAGTGTTTATATCAGTCGAACATCTAAATCAGACTGAACGATATTGCACTAGATAGTTGAATAAACATGTCAACACTTTTATCTGGCACCACCCTAGACAAAAATTTTCAGTCTGTCTCCAGTCTCTCAAAGTCATTCAGAGTCTTTCAGCATCTCTGAGAGCGTCTCTCATAGTCTTTCATAGTCTCTCAGTTATTGCCTAGCTGTTTTTATGGATCTCTATATGAGAGAGTCGAACGATAAAATTGTTAATTCAGAGATTCGCGCCTCTCGTTCAGAGACTGGATACGAAATGAGGATCTCTCTATGAGCGACTCGAGTCTCTCGTTCTGAGACACTAAACGGTTTTTTTGACAGTCTCTCTCAGCGACACAAGAGAGACTCGATAAGAGACGGAGAGTCGAGTCTCGCTTTCAGAGACTTTGAGAAACTGAACATTTTTATCTCGGGCAATAACATTACCTATAAGTTGTGCGTGATTTAATTACAGCACAATTCCCATAACTTTGGAAACATTCCTGGTATATGTTTCTGCAAGACAGGTTTTGATGAAGAGGAACTAAAGTTTGTAAAAGAAACATCATTTTCATGTTCATGTTATTTTTTATTTTCGCTCCCTAAAAACCGATTTCTGAAAAATCCTAAAGTAGGCAAACTGAAGAGGGAAGCAGATCGTTGTGAACAAAGAACGTAAGGTACTGAACCCACATCCATAGAAATATGTAATAATTACAATGATCTGAGCTGCCTGGACTCAGTTCATATTGTTTAATGTTACAAAATAGACTTTACAACTCAGTTCACGTTCTCTAGTTGGTCTTGGTGAGTATTGGACTTTTTCTGCCGTTGCAAGCAATAACATTTCGATAAACTGCTGAGTAATAAAGAGACATTTTAACAGGAAACGCTTAAACCAACAATCGTCCGTAATAACCGCAACTGGCAAATCGTGAGTGGAATCAATTAGAGTTTGCTCGTAGTTTAAACAGCTTTGGTTAAACATACTATATACTTGCAAATCTGCATGCAGAAATCGTAATTCTATACAAGCTCGTGTTTGTTTTAAGTTGATTCGAGTTGCACAAACATTTCACGGCAAAACTGCCGCACTTAAACTCTTTTAATTAATTAATTAATGGCCATAGTCATTAGCAACTAACTATGATCGTTAAAAGCTGTAAGTTCAAAATTCGCTCTTCTATTAAAAATGAACGAGTTATTAAACTGTACCGGCGGCTTTTTATCTTGAAANTAATGTGAAACTTCTTTGGACTCGATGGGAATAAAATCTCAAGGCCATGAAACGACACGTTTTGCAACGTTTCGTCTCGTGAATGGATATGCTATAAGCATAGAAAGGTACGCATGCCCAATATGCGCATTACAGTCAGCTGTAAGTCACCGTCATCTCATATATTATATTATAATGTATATTCACTATAATATAGTGCTAAATTAATATTTTGGTTATATCTGGGCAGTTATTTTACTGTGGGTGTATTACACTTAATGTTTATTTAACAACAATTCATCATCATAAGGTCATCAGTCCTAAGACTAGTTGGACACGTACCTCCACTCTTTCCTATCCTGAGCTAAACTTCGCATTTCCCTAAAACTAGAACAGCCCACATCCCTAACTATTTGCGAACAGTAATCTAATCTAGATCTACCTCTACCTCTCTTAATTCCTGTTTCTGCCTCTAATATGTCTCTGACTAGACCTTCATGCCTGAGAAGGTGTCCTACCAACTTATCTCGCCTATTTTTTATTGACTTCAATAGAGTTCTCTGTTCCCCTATTCTTTCCAACACCTCTTCATTTTTAACCTTTTCTAAACACGTTATCCGCCTATAACACCACATTTCGAACGCTTCTAACCTTTTCTTTTCCGCCACACCCACTACCGTCACTAATTAATTAATTGCCAGAGCGAATATAAAGAAGTGGCTGATTTTAGATATTCAGGAAGTCAGATAAGTCAGAACGGAAGGAATAGCGCAGGTCGTGTCGCCTCCAATAAAAATAAGTCACATTTATGCTCGCGAAGGGTTAATTTAGAAATTCCAAAAAGATGTTTGGAGCGCCGCGATGTAGGGCTGCGAATCATGGACAGTAGGCGCGGTGGAAAAGAAAAGGTTAGAGGCGTTCGAAAATTGGTGTTATAGGTGAATGATGAGGATACCGTGGACGGAGAAGGTTAGAAATGAAGAGGTATTAGAAAGAATAGGAGAACTGAGGACTCTATAGAAGTCAATAAGAGATAGGCGAGATAGGTTAATAGAACAGGAGGGGTATAAGTAAACCTAGATTAGTTTACTGTTCGCAATTAGTTAAGGATACGGACTGTTCTAGTATCAGAAAAGTTGCGAAGATTAGCTCAGGATAGGAATGAGCGGAGGCACGTGTCCAACCAGTCTTAGAACTGACGACCTTATAATGATGATGAATAAAAACAACTTAACTAAAACTAATTAATAATTATAATTAATATTAATGATTACGCTTATGTTTATGGTGATCAAATAGATTTGTTATGTGACAATCGATGATAAATGTTTACGTTGAGTGATCCTTTTGACTGCACTAAGTGCAATACTTTTATTCAGAATTTAAGGTTGTCTCGTGTCCCTATTACTGTTTGCCCTCCAAGGGGGTGCATACAGTATACTTCATTTACTTTCTCTAGCAATGTGCTCCTTCCAATGTCTTGGATGCGCGCTGACAAAATCGTAGGTAGGGATAAAAAAAGCTCATTATACTCTCGACTCTTTTCCATTAAACATACTTTTTCATACAGTACCTGCCAAAAGTTTTGATCAATCATGAATAGTAGTGCGAGTCGAAAACAAGCGTTAAAGCCTTTAATATGTCTTCAAATATAAATAAACATCTCGTTGATATTTTCAGTAGTAAATGGTACCAATAACAGCACATATGAGCAATGCAATTTTAGTGGATAAAATTGTCAATTTTTCCGTGCAATACTGTACGGATTGTATGCTCCTCACCGGTTAAGAGTTTGGTCAAGAGTTGTCTCCTTCCTTTTCTGGCCTAGTGCTGTTCTTTTCTACTTTGCGTCGGTCAAACTAAAGGTCACATTGCTACAGAAACTAAACGAAGTATACCTGCTTCGGTTTTAAAG
This sequence comes from Agrilus planipennis, assembly GCF_000699045.2. Classification (NCBI taxonomy): domain Eukaryota; kingdom Metazoa; phylum Arthropoda; class Insecta; order Coleoptera; family Buprestidae; genus Agrilus; species Agrilus planipennis. Next base: position 906,199 of record NW_020442467.1, read on the forward strand.
AAATATACGTTTCAAGACTATTTCTTAACATTTGAATTTTAATTAGGGGCGAGTATTGATTACTGAAATGGCTAGTTATGGAATTTATAATCCAAGCCGACCAAGGCCAAGGGTAATAAACCACTGTATCCCAAAATGGTCCAATAGCAACGAATTCAATGAATTCGACAATAGTATTTATGAAATTGTATTAACTTCCTTATAAATTCCTTTTAATTTAATACGTAGCCCTTAGGTACACTTTGTTTCCTGTATTATTAGTTGCGACCACGATACCATATAAAAAAATATTTTTGAAATTCACCGAAACAAAATGAGGGTACACCAAATGTGATTTGCGAAATATACACCTAACTTTAACTTCGTTGCAGTGGGATTTAATCCCGATTTACCGACGTATTTTACGATCTTAATTTTGTTAGGTCCACAACGAGCGACTTTTACGTTTAACTGACAGTAAAAATGAGTGTTGAATCGTTCCATAATCGAATAGAGAAAGTATCGTAGTTATTCTGAACGTAAAAGCCAAAATGTCGATCGATGTCTGATGCATGTTTGAAATATACAACTTCCAGTAAATAGAGAAACGATTCAAATGTCAGTTCGTTCCAAAAAATTCATGTTGCCCAAATTTACATTTAAAAACCTTTATCAACAGAAGCTGTGAAAATGTCCGTGATCTCTACTTTACATTCATGAATATGGTCTACGAGAGCGTATGTATGTGAATAATTTATTACCTTAATTCGGGATTCAGTGCCTAAAAATTGAATTAACAATTTTAATAAATTCCATTTTTGCCTTCTTTGTAATATTTGTTGTAGCAAAATTGACTTATCCGGTACTTCGTTTAGAGTAACAGTTACAAACATATTTTACGTGAAAATCGTAGATTTAAAAGCTGATTATCTTATAACTGTTTCGAAAGTGACAATTCACTTCTAACTACACTAAAATTCGCTTGCAACTTTTGATCATTCTTGAGTTTACTTATAACGTTTTGCTGGATTCTTCTGCTATATCCTATAATCCATGGAATCGGTCACGACTGTAGCCACAAGCCATCACCAAAGCACAGTATAAAGATATTCTTTATAGTGGAGTCACACTCCCCTTCCCTCCGGCAGACTGTCGACCTTCCTGACGAATTCCTCAATTACCTAGAAAACCTACCCGTCCCCCTCCAATAACACGCACACTCACACACTTGTATGCACACACATACACACTAACAACTACTAAACACACAATCACCGAATATATAAAACACACGGCTGAAGAGGATCTGAATTGATAGATCCTATAACGGTCTGAGGTAGAGGGGTTTTAGTCGGTAGGTTTGAGGGCACCTTCCTCGGGAATCCGACACTACCCAGTCGTACGGATGGATGGGTGTCTTTTGAAGATTTACCCTAATCCACGAAAACAAAGGGAAAAAATGGGGTCACTCATTTGATCTTACCGTTTTTCACAGGCTGTCATAAATCTACTTTATGTGCGCTAAATGGCTATACATGAATTAGTATAGATACAGAATAAATTTTCACTGCGGTTTCATGATGATACTGTACAGGACAACCCTTGCTTAGTGGGGGACTCACTGATGAGGTTGTGAATTGACGAGAGGAGGTAATAGTAATGGCTGGGATAGTAAGATCACTACTGTATAGAACTTCCTTATGCTTTGACTAACAGTGCCTTCAGAAATAAATGACGAAAGGATTAATTTGATGATTGTGGAACTTGGACAACTCAATTGTTTTTTAAACAAAACCTTTTAATGAAATCCTAATAATGGCGCGATAAACGCCATCTGTAGTACAATGCTACATTTAGTGGAGTGGCATGGCCTAGAGGTTTAGACCATTGATTAGCATTCGGGAGAACGCCGGTTCAATTCCGGGGTCCGTCTGCCTTGGTTCAAGTTTTTCTGCGGTTTCCTTGGATCACCTAGGCAAATGCTGAGGCAGTAATATTCCACAGATAATAATCTTTCATCCCCTTTTGTCTTCATTTCGTCCGTCTCATCTTTCTCACCCGAACCATCACCCACCTATTCCCACAATTTCTGAAAGCAGACTGAAGAGGGCATTCCGCCCTACCTTCCGGCGTAGTCCAGAGGGACTGCCCGCCCACCAGCATTACTGGCTGGTGGGAATGAAACACCCAAAAGTTTTTTTTTCTTGCTGAACTGAATCCACGGCGTAACTACATAATATGCACGTTACCAAAATCGAACAAAGAAATGGACGTTGTTGAACATAATGAATTCCACTAAATGTAGCATTATACTGCAGATGGCGTTTACCCTGCCATTTGTAGGATTTCATAAAACGTTGTGTGTTAAGGCAGCAGGTAGAGTCGCTGATGAGATCCAATAAGATCGAAATCGCGAACCACTTCGAATTTATTTCTTCCAAAACCTTATTGAGAGGTCAGATGAAGTAGAATCTTGTTTTTCTTTTTCAATCATCGTACAGTTGGATGTGTCAACTGTTGTTTTCCATCGCAAAATACCATGTTGTTAATGTGCTGCTCTTGTCGAATAATAAATAATTCATATTTCCCAAAACTGAAAATTCTGCGCTGACATGCTGCTTCCGAGTTGAGAAGGACTGTTACAATTTGTTTTCTTTTTTTCGCCCTTATTTTAACGAAACTGTAGAGAAATATGCTAGATGAATGCATAATTAAAGAGATGTAAAGAAAGCTACCGAGTCAAATGTATCTCATTTAGCGTTAAATCTACGTTTTGTAAAAACAAAATGTGAAGGAGGCGGAAAATTAAATTGAACGATTGGGTATGACATAAGAAGCGCCAAGATTTTCTGACGTCACAGTTAAAAATTAGTTTGCACATTCGTCGGCGCACGCAGGCCATACATAAAATCCTTACATTAGTAAAAGTCTCAACCCGAAGACTGGTTGGACACTCACCTCTACTTCCCCTTATCATGAGCGAATCTTCACGAAAACCTAGAGTAAGTATCTATCTATGTATCTAACCATTTGCAAACACTAATCTATGTCCTAACAAGCTCCCCTATTTCTTCCTGAATGTGGTCGATGATATTAAGGTACCAGCCGATCATTATTTCGAATGATCTTGAATATTTTGTCATGGAAGTAGTACATCTGATAAGCCTAAAACTTCATACCAGTTTATTCAAGTTCCTCAAGCAAAAAATTGCAGGATTAGTGGAAGCAGAGGTGCAAAAGACATATGGATCCCTCAAAAGGGATGTGTCTGTCAACCTGAACAGAAATAAGGCATGGTCCCTGATAGAGACTCTTGGGGGACATGGGAAGGTGCATTATTGTTTCAGAAAACTAGACTAGGACAACGAAGAAGCGATGGACTTGAGTACCACATCTTCGGATGAGCAGTATCGAAATTCGTTTGGGAAGATTTGCTACTGAATGTTTAACAAAGTCTATTTTAATGAAGAATGTCTACTTGTTAAGCTAAATCCACTATACACCTAACTATGTATTAAGTCAAGCATGCTAAATAAAATAAAACGAATATTTTGACAGAATATAAAAACTTTTGGGTACTTCATTCTCACAATCACAACTATTAATGCTTGCGGACGTGCAGTCCCTCCGGACTACGTCAGGAGATAGGGCAGAAGGTCATCTTCAATTTCCCTTTAGGAATCACGGATATGAGTGGTGGTGGTTGAGAGAAAAAGATATGGGCGAAGAAAGAAAGGGCGAAATGAAGACAGAAGAGAAGTAAAAGTTATATGTGGAATATTATTACCTCGACTACCAGCGAAATAAATAACCCTTGAAATGTAGCAAGTCGCCATATGTGGAAATTGGATTTTATCGACATTTTGTCGGAATTCCTTATTACTCATCTTGTTACCTATATGTTGATGGGTTCTAACAAGTTTGAAATGCAGAGTTTCGAAAAAATGTTTACAACCGGAACGCATTTTACCAATTGTTGAACGCTCACNTCTCGTTCAGAGACTGGATACGAAATGAGGATCTCTCTATGAGCGACTCGAGTCTCTCGTTCTGAGACACTAAACGGTTTTTTTGACAGTCTCTCTCAGCGACACAAGAGAGACTCGATAAGAGACGGAGAGTCGAGTCTCGCTTTCAGAGACTTTGAGAAACTGAACATTTTTATCTCGGGCAATAACATTACCTATAAGTTGTGCGTGATTTAATTACAGCACAATTCCCATAACTTTGGAAACATTCCTGGTATATGTTTCTGCAAGACAGGTTTTGATGAAGAGGAACTAAAGTTTGTAAAAGAAACATCATTTTCATGTTCATGTTATTTTTTATTTTCGCTCCCTAAAAACCGATTTCTGAAAAATCCTAAAGTAGGCAAACTGAAGAGGGAAGCAGATCGTTGTGAACAAAGAACGTAAGGTACTGAACCCACATCCATAGAAATATGTAATAATTACAATGATCTGAGCTGCCTGGACTCAGTTCATATTGTTTAATGTTACAAAATAGACTTTACAACTCAGTTCACGTTCTCTAGTTGGTCTTGGTGAGTATTGGACTTTTTCTGCCGTTGCAAGCAATAACATTTCGATGAACTGCTGAGTAATAAAGAGACATTTTAACAGGAAACGCTTAAACCAACAATCGTCCGTAATAACCGCAACTGGCAAATCGTGAGTGGAATCAATTAGAGTTTGCTCGTAGTTTAAACAGCTTTGGTTAAACATACTATATACTTGCAAATCTGCATGCAGAAATCGTAATTCTATACAAGCTCGTGTTTGTTTTAAGTTGATTCGAGTTGCACAAACATTTCACGGCAAAACTGCCGCACTTAAACTCTTTTAATTAATTAATTAATGGCCATAGTCATTAGCAACTAACTATGATCGTTAAAAGCTGTAAGTTCAAAATTCGCTCTTCTATTAAAAATGAACGAGTTATTAAACTGTACCGGCGGCTTTTTATCTTGAAAAGCAACTGCTTCTCGTAAATCAACGCATATATTAGGCAAATTGTACGAATCGAAATTTTAAATGTCAGTATTATTTTCTAATACTTATGAAGATGTCCCAAACAGTTTCATTGATGTAACGGCAGCATTACTTAGTTTTTTAGTTTTTAATTTTTGAAGTGAAACTTCTTTGGGCTCGATGAGAATAAAATCTTAAGGCCATGAAACGACACGTTTTGCAACGTTTCGTCTCGTGAATGGATATGCTATAAGCATAGAAAGGTACGCATGCCCAATATGCGCATTACAGTCAGCTGTAAGTCACCGTCATCTCATATATTATAGTATAATGTATATTCACTATAATATAGTGCTAAATTAATATTTTGGTTATATCTGGGCAGTTATTTTACTGTGGGTGTATTACACTTAATGTTTATTTAACAACAATTCATCATCATAAGGTCGTCAGTCCTAAGACTAGTTGGACACGTACCTCCACTCTTTCCTATCCTGAGCTAAACTTCGCATTTCCCTAAAACTAGAACAGCCCACATCCCTAACTATTTGCGAACAGTAATCTAATCTAGATCTACCTCTACCTCTCTTAATTCCTGTTTCTGCCTCTAATATGTCTCTGACTAGACCTTCATGCCTGAGAAGGTGTCCTACC
>NW_020442467.1:914996-917099 GCF_000699045.2 Agrilus planipennis
TGGCTGTTTTTAAACGCTCGCAACGCGTTCTGGTAACTGTTAAACAGCCGGAACGCGTTTTGTCAATTGTTGTCGGGTATACAGTTAAAATTTGAGTGTGTGAATATGAAAGTGAGGTACCAGCGGACAAAATCTCCTTACGATCAGCATCAACTCAATCATCAGGAAGCAAACAAGGTTTTGTTTTTTGTCAGTGCAAACGAATGTGCATTGATAAAAAATGCAAGTGTCGCAATTTAAATGTACTATGTAATTCGAAATGTCATTCAAACAGTTCTTGTAAAAATAAGTAATATACCTATGTAAAGTACTTGAAAGTTCGAAAAAACCCCTCGTTTGTATTTAATTGTGGTTGTCAAAAATTAAATCGTTTCTAATAAAGTAAAAAAGGCATGAATTTAAGTTTGCGTTGTACTCCACACTAAGTTAAATGTGTCGAAATTCATTTGTTTAATGAATACCTTTTCGCTTTTTCGTTCATTAATTCGTATATCATATGCTCGACAATATAAGTGTTCAGTGTAACTTTCTTCCTAGAACTGAAAAACAATTATAAGAAATTTAATATTGTTGAAATGATTCGGCGAGAAAAACCGAACCCATCTTTGGTATCCAATTATAGTTGTCAATAATTGAATTGTTTCCTAAAAACTGAAAAATGGATTGAAATTCATTTGTTTTATAAGTACAATATAAATCCCATTGTAGGCAGGTAGAAAGCGGCAAATAATACAAGTCGAACATTAAGAACGCGTTGTGAGCCTTCAACAATTGACAAAACGCGTTCCGGCTGTTAACAGTTGCGAACGTTTAGAAACAGCCGAAACGCGTTCTGTGCGTTCGAAGGCAGCTAGAACGCGATATGGCTTTTTTTCCGGCCACTGAGCGTTAACATAGGTATTATTAACACTGTGGTGAAAACCTCGTGAAGAACGATGACTATATTTATCACAGACAATGTACGCTTATGTCCATGTATGCCTCAATTTTTAGTTCTCTTCATTATAGTCAGTTTCGATAACTCACTGACCAAATTGTAGTTACTCTATACAAATTAGTGTTTATATATATTGAAAGAAAGTGTGTCGCCATCTACTCATATTTATAGGTATCTTCATATGTGACCACACACGGATGAATTTACAAAAGATTTTATCTGATCGTTTACTGTATAACGGCCTGAATTTGAANTACTTTTGTTGTTGCAGATTAGATAAGAAACAACTTATGTTAGGGTTGTAAGATGTTACTTTTAGCAGAATACTCGTACATGCTGAACTGGAGTTATCTGATGTCAAACGATTTCTAACCGAGTTTTTAATGCTATTCATCTCTGAAAATAATGACTCGCAGGCATAGGTTAAGGAAAAACATTGTTAAAATAGCATAAGCCAGCTTCTTCAAACAATTAAAAATGTTTGGTAACGCATTTCATGTTTCCAAAATTTTGTTATTAGCATTTTCACTTGTATTACCTGCCAATCCTTCTGTTTCAATTAGTTTCCTTGTTTCAATAAATTTTTGGATCCATATTGAACTAGACTATGATTGATATTAGTGACGTGCCCAAAATATTGTGTTGCGTGCCACTAATGGCACGCGTGCCATTGGTTCGCCATCCCTGTCAAAGGCAATGTAGGCTTATGTCCATATATGCCGCACTTTTTAGTTCTCATCGTTATTGAGTCAGTTTCGATAACTCTGACCAAATTGTAGTTACTCTATGCAAATTAGTGTTTATATATATTGAAAGAAAGTGTGTCGCCATCTACTCATATTTATAGGTATCTTCATATGTGACCACACACGGATGAATTTACAAAAGATTTTATCTGATCGTTTACTGTATAACGGCCTGAATTTGAATTGAACGAATAAAATTTTAATAGTCATATAAAAATCTAGGTATTATGATCTTATATTATTGTATAGTAATATATTCAATTTACGTAAATACAAAAAAAGTCTATTGATGGTTATATAAAGTTTAATAATAAAAGTAATCTGATCACCTATCAGATAATATAAAGGTATGGTCACACCTAGGCAAATGCTGAGGCAGTAATATTCCACAGATAATCTTTCATTCTCACAATTGTCGTA
>NW_020442467.1:917960-956780 GCF_000699045.2 Agrilus planipennis
AAGCCTCCAACAATCCGAAGCGGACGTCGAAAGACTTGTGCGGTTGGCTTATCCTAGTGTCCCTTGAGATTTTGCAGACCAGCTGTATACCTTAATGTTTATCGACGGAGTTCGAGTTGTCGAAATACAGCAAGCCCTGCACGTGTCTTGGCATAAAACTGCAAATGAAGCATTGTCGCAGCCAAACAAAAGTATCAAAAGGACATGTTAGAATCCGACAGGCTGGGTTGAATTTTGTTGACGACGGCTACATATTTCGTTTCGACCATTCGTAGTCGATACCGATGCGGGTATTGGTGGGGTCCTTTTCCAAGTTCAAGACGACAAAGAAAGAGTAATCGGGTATTTTAGCAAGACGCTGTCATAACCCGAGAAGAATTATTGTGTGACCCGACGAGAATTCACAAATATCTATATGGGCGCGAATTCCTGCTGAGAACTGACCACTCTTATCTTAAATGATTGCTGCGGTTCCGAAATCCTGAAGGACAAGTGGTCAGATGGTTACAGCGTCTACAGGAATACAATTTCAAAATTGAACATCGGCCAGGAAAGCACCATAGAAATGCCGACGCCATATCAAGACGACCATGACCACGGAATTGCAAATATTGTTCTTCTGTGGAACGAAAAGAAGGGTTAGAACTAGTTCCATGCCTACACACCACCGTAGAGATTGAGGAACAGCGTACCGATGACGATCTAGAACCCATCATAAAATGGAATGAGCCAACCTGGACGGAAGTAAGTCCTCTGAGCACTACGACGAATTGGGCTCAATGGAATTCCCTAGAACTAGATAATGGAGTCCTTAAAAGAATCTGGAAGAGTCCGGACGGGACCAAGAAGCAACTCCAGGTTGTGTTGCCCAAGAAAAAGACAAAAGAAGTGATAAAAGAGCTGCATGCTGGTATTGGAAGTGAACATTTTAGGGTGAAGAAGGCCTTAGAAAAACTATGTGAGTAAAAGATAAAGATCATATCATACATTACAATATGAATTAAAACGTGTATGTATATCAGTGGTGCAAAAACCACGCAAAATCTATATGAATTTGGTATCATTGGTAACATAGTTGGTTACTCAATTTTTATTGAATTGCTATCTACCAGTACTACTATGTACCGCATATACAATATCAGTGATGAAGGTCTGTATTTACTGAAATCATAATTGTACTATACGGATAAGTAAAGCAGGCCGATGACAAGATGTGTGATATAATTAGTCAACTGCTGTAAGTATCGGATGGTGTTGATTTGTCAACAAAATTAGTATCAAAAGTCGTACAACAGTGCTAATTTTTTATAGGATTCCACAGTAAGAGATTGTTTATAAGGTGTTTTTGTGATCTTGTTGCTTTCAGTTATAAATGTTTGTACCCATTCCTGTTATCAACTGTGTAAATAAACCAAGTTTAATGTCAGTCACGACATTGATCGACATTATTCGATAATTGTTCCAGCATCACAAGTGCAGACCCAGCAACTGTCGCTTAAAACTTAGCCACAAAATTTTATAATTGCAACTCACCCAGTGTCCGTAGCTTTACGACTTGCACAACATCGCAGTTTTCTCTCACATCTAGGTACGTGATTTCGCATTTATAGGTGGCTTCGTCATCTACTTCGACCGGCGAGATTCGCAGACTCGCCTCGGATTCGTTTTTCGTATTTTCTATCGTCATCCTGAAAAAAAAAAGAAAAATGAAACGAAACTCATTATTATAAAACTTAATAAACATGATCAAAGCAACGTAAGTGTGCGGTTCTAATATTTGCAGCAACACTCACTCCAAGAAATTAATGGTGGAGGCGCCAAGTTAAACGATTGAACGAACGCCAGCTGCAAGCTCTTGAATGCTGACTTCTTTTGCCAACAAGGCTGGAAATTAATGAAGCAATTATTTTTTAACGTGTTTCACATTTTCACAAACGAGCCGACGAATACGTTAGACGCGAAAACGGTCGGTTGGGCGGGCGCGATAAAAAATTGTGTGAGTGATTAGAATATCCAGGAAGTCGGAAACGTTCGATGTCAGGTTTGCATGTAATCAACGCAAAGAAAATAATGAAACGACGCTTAAAAACCTCACATTAAACTTCAATAATATCACCCTTCGAGCAATATTCATCATACGAAATTCAGGTGGATTTAAAAGAAGTTATTACGCAAATTACTCCATGAGAAATTGTCGGATTTGCGAATAGATTAAAGCGGTTTATAAATTGGCGAAAAAAAAACTGAACGTGACAACATTCGTCATTAAAATCCAACCCAGAAAGTTTTGATATCAATTTATCTTGTTCCGTTTCTAAGAAATATAAATGACAACTGTTATAAACCATTAAATTTAGATAATATTTTAAAAATTGATTTAACGATCATAATAGAATCAGTAGAATAAGAAAGAATGAGCCTTTTTTTTATTTACTATGCAATATTAGCTACTTAATACATAACGAATGACATAAAGAGTACTACGCATAGAAAAATAAGTATGTACGATGTAATTCAGAGGTTTGTCCCCATAAAACACTAAGGAATTTCCAGAAAGACCGATTTGTACGTGCTTAATGAGTTAAATTACCCTGAGGAATGTACAAAAAAAAATTAATTAATTAAATTCGGAATTTATAGTGAATTGGATATAGAAAAGAGTAAGGCTTGGAAATCCATGGTACAAGTCTTCACTAGTTTTCTAGAAAATTAAAAGCTAAAAATTATAAATTTTATAAAAGGTATGAATGAAACCATTGGCTGTAAAATGTCCCTCAAAATACGCATTTTGGCCTCACATTTAGACATTCTACCTCAAAATATATGAAATACGGAGGAATAAGAAACTCTATTATGGTCTAAATTATTGTTGGAGTTGATAAGAGAAGCTGTGGATCTGAAATTATGAAAGAAAAGGCACGCTAACTGTACATTTTCAAAGTTATTAAAATTTATTAATCTAAATAAAAGTAGGACACCTTCTTAGACATAAAGGTCTAGTCAGAGACATATTAGAGGCAGAAACGGGAGTTGGGAGGGGTAGAGGTAGACCTAGATTAGATTACTGATCGCAAATAGTTAAGGATGTGGGTTATTCTAGTTAAATGCGGAGATTAACTCAGGATAAAAATAGTGGAGGTGTGTGTCCAACCAGTCTTAGGACTGACGATCCTATGATGATGATGATAAAATCTTTTAATTGATATTCACGAAAACGTCGAGCTAACCAAGACTTTGGAGATATTAGTACCACTTTCTATTAATACTCTCACAAAATCAGTTTAACTTATTTCATGGGGTTAGAAAAGTTGGTAATTTGTTGATCAGTGGTGATTTGTGCTGCTATTTTCTCTGAGCATTAGACTTCTAGAATTAGCTTATTCTTAAAACGGTATCCACAATGCCGCTGTTTAGTCGAAATTCTTTGTTTTTTTCTAAGTTAATCAAATCCTTAATCTAACAAAGGACACCTACATAAGTGGACCTGACAAGAAAACAATGTATATCAGTGAAATTTGAAATGAATTAATTAGTTTTCCATACGGGTGTTATGAGGCAAACATGACGTTCCACACAAGGCAATTTGGCATGTCCAATAGTAAACCAAGTTACACCTCCCTAAAATACTAGTCGGGGAATGATACTCTAGTCATTGGAATATTCCATTAATTCGAACTATTCAAAATAATTAAAATTACTTAAACTGAAATATGTACGTTTAATTAAAATGAAGATTGAGTAATCAAACACAAATCCGAATTTTCATTTTGCTCAGTTCCTCAGAAACTATACTTCTTCTATAATTCTTATATTCCAATAATATCAACAACTTTCTCATTTAATACTGAAAGTTGAAAATGGAGAGTGTGGATAAAGAATAAGTAAACTAAAAGAAAGCATCTCCGTCTTTCCAATATTCATATGGTTATTAGCAATCATTATCATTAGCACTTCCGAACATCCAAGTGGTTTAAATTGTCAAATTTTAACATATTAGAACCAGTCCAACGTTGATAATGTCCACATTAGATATGTGCGAAACACATGTCTAATGTGAACAGGTTTTATGGTAACTTAGGGTGAGATTGATTCAAATTATTAATATCCCAACACCAAAATGCATGTAGGTATGTACATCTTAAGAGACAGCTACCTCTATGGTGAATTACAATTCATGTACAGTTTGCAACGAGTCTCATACATTGCTAATATGACATACCTAATTCTAGTGGTAATGAGTTTGTTTACGTGATTTACAAATAATTCCTTTAAATTTTAATCATTGATTAAATATCTATTAAAAAATCATAATGGCCGACATCAGTAACAATACAACAATTGAAAAAGAATAATGGCCGACAACTGCAACAATTAGAAAAAAATGATGGCTGACAACTGCAACAATTAGAAAAGAATGATGGCCGACACTACGTCATATTGAAGCAATAAGAATGGCCGAGGGCAGGGGGAAAAATAGTTTTTATAATAATAAAAGTAAAAACATTAGAGACTTAAACCTCCCTCATTCAGTGATGTTATTATGTAGATAAACTTTTAAATATACATTATGTATGATGCATATCATATAGTTACTATTATTATTCTTTTCAATTGCTTTTAAATTATGTAAAAGAATGGACTTGTGTGTGAACTTGCGAATACTTGATATCTAAATAAGCATTCATCCCATTTTTACGCCAAATACTTCTTTTGTAGTTAAAGAAATACGTATCATCCCTAAAGTAAAAGAAAAAAACCTTTACACTTGCATAGATTAGCGAGTAGATTCCTTTGTAGTTATTGCTGAACAGGACAAGAACGAGGTCCAGCTATTCGAAGCCGTAATTTTAACTAACGGCTTTAAAAGCATTCAGAAGTTCATAGTTTTTGGGATGAAAACGAGCTTAACATTGAGCTCAAGTTTATGGTAAAGTTTCGATGCTGAATCGCGGTCATTACCGGAACCTATTCCGTCCGAAATCTCAGATAAGCTCATCTATATCGTAAATGCTTCGCGATTAAAACTGACGCTGCACAAGCAGACGCAACTTAAAAGCATCGACAATATTGGAATTTTCATTACAACCATCATGCCTATGTTTCATCATACTGTTTTAGCGAGTTTCTACGTGTTTTCACATAGTTCTAATTATCTATTTATTTAGTTTATGTTTTTGTTTTTACATCTGCATGTTCACCTTCAACTGTTTTTGTTCAGTATTTGAACATATTACTCTCTTTAAACCTACTAAACCAATTTTGATGATTTAATCACTTATTTAATATTTATATACATCATCATCATAAAGTTGTCAGTCCTAAGACTGGTTGGACACGTACCTCCACACTTTCCTGTCCTGAGCTAAATTTCTCATTTCCCTAAAACTAGAACAAACTACATCCTTAACTATTTGCGAACAGTAATCTAATCTAGGTCTACCTCTACCCCTCCTAACTCCTGTTTCTGCCTCTAATATGTCTCTGACTAGACCTTCATGCCTGAGAACGTGTCCTACCAACCTATCTCGCCTATTTTTTATTGACTTGCATAGAGTCCTCTGTTCGCCTATTCTTTCTAATACCTCTTCATTTCTAATCTTTTCTACCCACGTTATCCTCATCATTCGCCTATAATACCACATTTCGAAAGCTTCTAACCTTTTCTTTTCCGCCACGCCCACTCTCCATGTTTCGCACCCCTACAGCGCCGCGCTCCAAGCATACACCTTTAACAACCTTTTTCGAATTTCTAAATTGACCATTCGCGAGCATAGAAGTGACTTCTTTTTGTTAAAGGCGACACGACCCTGCGTTATCCTCTGCTTTATATCCCTTCTTCTAATTTTTCGTCTCCTATCTTTATATTCGCTCTTTTCCTACTTTTTCTTCCCTTGCATACCAGTATTTTAGTTTTACTTTTATTTATTTTCATACAGTACTGATCTGTCAGTACCGCTTCCATTTTATTTAAAGCTATCTCTAGGTCCTCCTTGCTAGATGCTAATGCTGCTATATCATCTGCAAATCTAAGCATACTAATCTTTTGCCCCTATATATCTATCCCTACATATACATACTAGCTTTTATTCTCGGTTTCGCTCGCGATGTCCTAAATACTTGTCAAAGATCATCAACGACTACATAAAACTAGTCTATCCCTCGACCACAGCGTATATTTTCTGGATAATAGTACTACTCTATATCTTTTTATAATGTATCTACAAAATTTCATGATGATCAATTAAGAAGTTAAGGCGTGAAATCAACCATATAAAACTATTTTTTTTGTCCTCCAGTATTTTCTTCTCCACAAAAGGTACCTTATGTCCTTCTCTGTACAACTGATAATGTGTCTACAAAATTTTATGATTTTCGATTTAGTACTTAAGACGTGAAGTCGACCACTTAAAACTAATTTTTTTTATCCCTCGGAAACACTATACATTTCAAGATAAAGGAAACAAAATGTACCGGTGTCTACAAAATTTCATTGTGATCGATTGAGTAGTTAGTTAAAGCATGAAATCGGTCACATCCAACTATTTTTTCTATCCCTTGGGAACAAATTGTTTTCTGGTTAAAAGGTACAGTATGTAGTTTTCTGTACCCCCGATAATATGTGTACAAAACGTCATAATGATCGATTGAGTAGTTAAGGTGTGAAAAGACGACAAACAAGTGTCCTTCCGACAAATTAGTTAGGATTAGGCTAATCTTATATTACCTTTTGTTTTTTTTAACAAAAATGACGCCCGGCACCTCCGCCATATATTTCAATAATCCACTTACTAATAAGAATCACAGAAGTTTCAACAAATATTTTTGTTAAAAACGCGGTTATTGTTTGTTAATGAGCCTGTTCTGCTACATCCGTAAACAATTAAGATATTTCGTAGATGATTCCGTCGTTTCTTGATATTTCTCTCTCGGTATATGAATCTTTGATTGGAAATGTGTTTGAGATGACAAGACCGTCACTCAGTTTGATAAATATAACTGATTCTTGTCTTCTGATTATACGAGGTTTTGACGACAGGTATTTTTGAAAGTAAAAGGTATTTACTGACAAAAATTACACGACTTTTTCAGGAGTTTTTCCTCGTTTATTTTTAAAAGAACAACTTTTAATATAAATTAATCCTTTCCGAGTTATTCGCAATTGAAATTATTCTTTCATAGAAAAGTGTATGTTTTTGTTTTGTTTTTCACAAATATCGTAAGAACCGTGCGTTTTTAGAAAAAACTACTGAAGAAAAAATAAAGCTTTTTAAATAGCGAATCGATTATTTTTGAAGTGAGAGTAAAAGCTCAAGGTCATGAAACGACACGTTTTGCAACGTTTCGTCTTGCAAAGCGATAGGCCATGGGAGTAGAAAGGCGCGCACGCGCATGTCGGTATTATAATCAGCTGTTAGTGACCGGCATCTCAAATATTACAGTATAATGTATATTAACTATGCTATAGTGCTAAATTAATTTTTGGTTATATCTGTCCAGTTATATTACAGTAAGTGTAATGTAGTAAACATTTATTTAACAACAATTAATATTTATTTAAGAGTGAGTATTATTATGTATTAATTCTAATTCCTTACAGTTATTGATAGTTTATGGTTTCTTAAGAACTTGGAAAAATAAACGGAAGCGAAAAAGATTTGACCATTTTTTTGTTATTGAATTACATAAAAACGTATTAAAGTAATACTCCTTAGGTGGACTAAAGATAAAATGTGTTAGAAAACATAAATCCTGAAAATTCTCCCAAAAAAAATTAACAATAAAATCGATGACTTTACGGCAACAACTGAAAGTAAACGAAATTCATATATAGTTAGTCTAATTAAGGTACCTACTAGCAATGTATTCTAGGAGTTTGAACGCTATAGAATGTTTATTTTTGAAAATAACTTCGATTTACGTTAAACAGAAATATCGAAATTTCTGAAAAAAAAAATCGGTTGTCTGTAAAGTCGGTTTACTGACGATAGTTGAACGTGACAACGTCATAAGAAAATACTGATGGAATGGTTTCATTTTTCAAAAGAAAATTTTAATTTTATTTGTTTGATAGATATTTTGTATGGATATAGAGAAGGAGGTAAATGTAAATGTATTATTGTATAGCAGCTGTCCACAAGAACGCATCGCTCACTCATGTAGGAGAGAGACAGATGTCGAACGCTGCCGAACGCGGAGGCCGATTGTGCCTCTTTGCCGCTCGTTCCGCGCTCTCGCTTGCACTTTAAGCCTTAAATGGAACGCCTCAGAGCGAGGTAACGCCGCATGAGTCATGTTTTTCGTGCGTGCAGCCGGCTCCATCGAATTATAAGACGTTGTTACGTCAAAAAATCCTTTTTCCCACTAGCTAAAAAACAAGGATTGAAAATGTGTTTGAGATGACATAAGGACGTCACTCAGTTTGGTAAACATAACTTTGATTCGTATCTTCTGGTTATAAAAAATCTTTGACGACAGATATTTTTAAATGTAAAGAGTATTTATTGACAGAAACCACACGAGGTTTTATGAGTAGAACAGTCACGAGTCTGTTCTTCATTTATTTTTAAAGGAAAGGAACAATTTTTGTTAGAGTAACAGTCGTAGGAGTATCTACCTGCCATTACCAATTTGTATCTTCAATCTAAGTTCAAATAAAAGAAATTTATATAAAGCCACAGAGAATACGTGTCTTGGTGTGTTCACATTTTCCGCAAATACTATTGTAATGCAAAATTATCGTCTTTTGTTTGTTTTTATATTCGTGTAAAAACAGCCGTGGAGGATCCACTTCCACAGATTGACTAAAGCTGTCACGCATATTCCCTGGTTTAGGAATTTATTACAACAGCGATCCTATTTAAATAAAAAGAAATGCTTCCGTAGTCATACATTTACGTATATTTTGTTTGTTTCTCTGTCACGGGCAGAAGACGAATTGGGTCAGTTCACACTTTGCCCGTTCCTTTCTCGAAATCCCATAGACATATCGGTTACGATGCGCCAGCAGCGGCACCGTCGTCGTCTCCGTCCGGGATTCGGACCGAGAAAATGTCCCGGCATATCGCAATCTATTCGAGAACTTATCGAGAATAATGGGACGAATACAATCGATTCAGGCAAACTTAATTAAGTCTATGGTCGGACAATTATCTGTCTACTCTACTCTTTTGAATGGGGAAGTTCCGGAATCTTCGCACAAACCCTCCAATAAATCATTACAAGAGTGAAATAATGATAAAGGAATTTCTGGGCAATCGCAAGAAATGCCACATAAAACTGGAAATTACATGCATTTCCACGATCCACAAATACTCGTAGGTATACAAGAAATGAAACAGTAACTACTTTATCACCTTATCAAACAATAAAACACAAACAGAAATATATTCTTATATTTCAAATTTTGCTATTACTTCAGCAAATTTCTAAATCAATTCGAAAAAACTGATCGCTAAAAAGTACTTACTTATATAAAAAAATGTAATAAAAGAATGTAAGCACCTTTTTATTTGTATGCAGCTGTAATTACAATTGAAACTCAACAACCATTTACCTAATACTATTCTGGTAATGTATGCTTTAATGAAGCAAGTGAGAACACGTGAGATTAAACAAAAGAACACTCATTTATTGTTCTTGCAAACGGCTTTTTCTTCTGCATTATAAATATGGTAAAAATGTGTAGGAAAACATCAAAACGATAGTAAAACATATTTATCTATACAATATTGTAATTGTATTTTCTATTTTATTTTCAAGGGCCGGTCTAACATTATTCCCTTAAAACCTATTTACGCTTATGTGAAGACTACCCAATTCCCATAATTCCTAAACTGAGGTTGAAGAGATCGATCCACCCTACCTCCCGGTTTGCATTAGAATATAGGTCGGAGAAACTGCCCACTTACTTCACTAATCGCTGACGTGGGCCCCATACTGTAAACAATTACTAATGTATCTCCATCCAAACTTTGCCACCCTTTTTCAACACTGTAGAGACCTAATTTCAAAAAGTCCGTCCTTGGTTCTCCCCTAGAGTACCTACTTACTCGAAGAATATTTTTCCCAAATTTCAAATCTATAAGTCCACCGATTTAAGCTGTGTAATATCTATCAGTTAATTAGTTTTATACCTTTTTTACCTCCTAAAATGAACCTCCATAATGCACCCGTGGATCCTAGAACACTCAAGGAAGATTATCTCTTCAAAATTTCTAGTTCTACCAGTTTAGGCTATGCACTCCTTTCGGCCCCTCGGATTTGAAAATGTCTCTCCTTAGTATCAACGTCATTAGAGTAGGTACTCAAGGAATATTTCCTCTAACTTTAAAATCTCTAGGTCCACCGATTTAGACTGAGCGTTTATTGTCCAGTCAGTTAGTTTAATACCTCTTTTCAGCCCTTGAAAGATGAAATCAAAAACTTCCGCTTCAGTGGACCCGTAAACACTCAAAGAATATTCTCTGCGAATTTGAATTCTTTACATGCGTATAGGCAACACATAGCGACAAAGATGACCAGGTTTCTAGACGGCATATACCGGATATTCTAGAATATGACCAGCTTCTGTAAGTAGTTGTCGCGAGATCGAGTGGGAATCAGTAGTAGCACGAGCTCGATGCGATATAAAGCGGTGAAGTGAAAAAGTATTTACATAGTGGTCATTTGATAACTAATTAATAACAAAAGTGTTAATTAAACAGCAAGTAGTTAAATAAAAGTAATAATAGCATCAGAAGGTGTTTAAATACGTGACAGTATTTTGTATCAATTTTGGAGAAGAAAAAAGGAAGTGACACATTAGTTGAAACGTGTTAAGAATACGACGATAACTGAAAGTGTAAAATCATTTTCAGTAAGTTATAAGAGACCGTTGTTAATGCAACATATCCGAACCAAACGAAATGGTTTCCTTTTAATTTAATACGTTACTTTTCAACAAGAAATGTAGTTCCGTTGTTTTGTACAAATCGATAAAGAAAAATCGAATGGACGAAGAAAATAAGCAGTTGTCATCTCACTATCGGGAAAGAGCCGAACGTCGTAGAACCGAAAACGGGAAATAAAAGGAAAGCGCTGTACACAACAGCCACACGATAATGACTGCATTCTATACGAAATGGCAACTTTATTTTAAAGTGGATTCGAAACAAACCGAATCGACTACCCGTTGTTTTCGTACATCAACTGGATACCGAATTAGATTTAAAAATCGATACTGTTGATGCAAGGGGTAAATGCTTAAGCTAAATTCGACATCCGAATTTTATGTCCTGAAACGGAATGACAAAATCTGGTTGAGTTATTGTTAGTGGGTTCATTGAATATAAACAGTTGTAATCCATAAACTGTGGAAAGGTTAAGATGTTAAGACGGGACCATTGTCTCGAAAACTTTTAAAACTTGATAGATACAATTTAAATATACTGGCGCAAAAACTTTTTGTCATACATGACTTTTAATAATTCCCCAATATAGTGTCAACCCTACCACTCACACATAATGATTCTGGAACATTCCGAAATGTTCGCAATCCCCCCGCTCAAGTTCATTCTAGAACATTCTACTTCAGAACAATCCCAGATATTCGAGAAACTTTCTATTTAGAACAACTCTAGAAGCATTTAGGAACATTCCACTACATTCTCAGTTATTCTAAACGAATGTAGGGTGACCGATACTCGTGCGTTATAGGAGATTCCAAAAATTTTTAATTAACATTGCTTGACATGTGTGAAAACTTCTGATTGGAACATTCCAGAATATTCTTAATTCTCCCGATCAAATTCACTATAGATCAGTCTAGCTCAAAATAATTCTGGGAAAACTGTGGAAGTGTTCAAGAGTATTCCAGTACATTCTCACTTATTCTAAGCGTATGTAGGGTGACCGATAGTGGTGCATTATAGCAGATTCCAAACATTTTTTATTGACATTGGTTGACATATATGAAAACTTCTGATTGGAACATTCCAGAATGTTCTCGATTTTCCCGGTCAAATTCACTATAAATCAGTCTAGCTCAGAATAATTCTAGGAAAACTGTGGATGTATTCAAGAACATTCCAGTACATTCTCGCTTATTCTAAACAAATATAGGGTGACCGATAGTCGTGCATTATAGCAGATTCCAAAAATTTTTTATTGACATAGGTTGACATGTGTGAAAACTTCTGATTGGAACATTCCAGAATATTCTCAATTTTTCCGGTCAAATTCGCTATAGATCAGTCTAGCTCAGAATAATTCTGGGAAAACTGTGGAAGTGTTCAAGGGCATTACAGTACATTCTCACTTATTTTAAACAAATGTAGGGTGACCTATAGTCGTTCATTATAGCAGATTCCAAACATTTTTTATTAACATTGGTTGACATGTATGAAAATTCCCTAACATAATGTCAACCCCATCCTTCGCACTTAATGATTCTGGAGCATTCCAAAATGTTCTCAATCCTCCCGATCAAGTTCACTACAGATTATTCCAGCTCAGAATAGTTCTGGAAATTTAAGAACACTCCAGCTGAGGACAACTGTGGAAGCATTCAAGAACATTCTAGTACAATCTCACTTACTCTAGTTTGTTGGTCGGTAATCGATTTGTAAACCGACACACCCACCAAACTGGACTAATTTTGCACATTATAGGAGATTACGACATTTCTTCGAAGGCTTTAGTCGAAATTTGAAAATATCCCAAGCAGACCATTTGCAACCCCCGTATCTTCCTCACCCTTACAGCTATCGACACGCAACAACTATGGTGCACAATGGCAAATTTGAGGCTATCCTACCACACACAAACACTCTTCATCTGTGATGTTTAGTTTTGGCTACAAAGTGAAATATAGGCTTACAAACACACATCCATTTTTATATGTGTATAAATACCATATACATACATGTACATGTGGATTTTCAGCTTTTTTATCTTCCCCCCTCCTGCTTACAAATTCTGCTTATTGTTACCAGTTACTACTGAAAATATCAACGAGATGTTTATTTATATTTGAAGACTTTAACGCTTATTTTCGACTCGCACTACTATTCATGATTGAACAAAACTTTTGGCAGGTACTGTATGAAAAAGTATGTTTAATGAACATGAGTCGAGAGTATAATGAGCTTTTTTTCCCTACCTACGATTTTGCCAGCGCGCATCCAAGACATTGGAAAGGGGCACATCGCTACAGAAAGTAAATGAAGTATACCTCAGTAATGCATCGGAACAGCCCTGCCAGACGTAGATCGCAATATCGTTCTTCAATATAGTTCTCATCAAGACGCTTAAGGAAGTTTTATCGCAATACCTGTTGAGGAAGAGTATAAGACACTGTACCAATTAATCCATATAGCTTTATTTATTATTAAGAGCTCGTTCAATTTCTTTTTATAAGGAAGGAAGAAACGAAATATCCACTTTTACGATTTCGGTAGATAAGTAGTGCGTCCTAACAAACTGTGAAAAATGCCCTCATAAAGAATACTACCCTTTTCGTTGAAAGTAATATGTTAAACAGAAACACAATAGAATCGTTCACCAACTGAACAAAGCGTGCATCTTTTGTTTCCATGTCTGCGGTAAAGCCAGGATATAAAGTGAAATAGACACAGAGTGACACAGTTATTATATTCGTTTCTTAGTTCATCCGTTTACAGTATGACATTTAGTAAAACGGTCCATTAAGTACGATAAAATATGTAGAAGGCTTTAAAATTACTGGTAATGCCATAAAACGGAAAATCGAACTACCGCATACAATACAAATTGACCAGAATTATCCTCTCTAATCTACAGGGATCTAGATGGTTGTACATACAATATTTCGTAGAATGGAAGCCTTTTTGTATTTGCATACAAATCCCGATATTTATTGGTAGGTATACCTAACGATTTCCCCAGTTCTAATCGAGATCAGACACGCAATTATTATCACAATGTTATCATCAAATATCAATATTGGGTCGTCATAAGGTCATAGCTAGCGCGTGGTAGTGGTTGTGGTGCGACCAGTGGCGGATTATCCATAAGGCAAAGTAGGCATATGCCTAGGGGCGCAAGGTTAAAAAGGGGAGCGAGCGGAAGTTTTTAAACCTAAAAAAAAAATTAGGAAGTACCTAATAAAAAAAGAGTGTTTTGCAAAATATATGACCGCCAGAGGGACGCCTATGAGGTGCTAGCCTAGAGCGGTCTCGACATTTAATCCGCCTCCGGGTGCGGCTAGAAATTCACATGAGTGAAGTACTGTATTAAACGGACTAGATTATGGAGGAGAGATGACTCCCTAATTGGTTAGACACTAAGGGTTTAAATTAGATTATGGTATGTGTGTTTGTCATAATAAAAATGTAAGTGCTATACCCATCCGTCTAAATTTAGACAGGTTCTGATAGTCATTATACCTTTTCATATGTGAACGTCGATTTTTACTTTTTTTCGGCATTTTGTTTAAATATTTATTATTCGAATGCTTCTGTGCCATACAGATATGCACAAAATAAAAATCGAATGTGTATATTGGCGTTATAGCAAACAAGAAAATAGCAAAAGATGTTGCATCGGGCGGAAATCAAACCCAAATTATTTTTCGGTCTCGCTATGGCTTTGATTTCTATGTATATAATGAAAGATTACCTGCTTTAATTCGTACACTTATAAGAATCCCGGACTCATTTCGATGTATAGATTGAAAAGTAACGATAGCAGTGTGCATCCCTTGCCTGACTCCTTTCCTAATATTCACTTCACTAAACTGCTACTCAAGTTCTACAACTTTATGTTGCTTCTAGAGAACGAAAAATCGTTATACCTCACCTATATAAATTAAAACATCCTAATTTTTGGTTAAAACGTTGTTTAATATGACAAACAGCAAAGGAAAACAATTGAAAGAGAATTAAAAATTAAAAGGAAGACTCACCCTTAATTACCACAAAAATCAGTCTCGCGTTGATAATGCCCACGTATGAAATGGGCGAAACACGTATCCGCTCAAATAAAGTTTTTGTGGTGATTAGGGGTGAGTCTTCCTTTTCATTTTTAATTAATATTTATCACAGTCTCCTCCTACTTCTTGGACCATTACAAGACAGAGCCATATATTTGCTAACTGAAATGTATCCTAAAGGTTTATATAAAATCCCAGCAATGAACAATAGTGTTTCTTAGACAACGACAAAACTTTGTCATCATCGTAAGCTCGTCAGTCCTAAGACTGGTTGGACACGCACCTCCACTCTTTCCTATCCTAAACCAAACAGACCACAACCTTATGTCTCTGACTAGTACTCCATGCCTGAGAAGGTGTCCTACCAACCTATCTCGCCTATTTCTTATTGACTTCCATAGAATCCTCTGTTCTCCTATTCTTTCTAATACCTTTTCATTTCTAACCTTCTCTATCCACGGTATCCTCATAATTCGCCGGTAACACCACATTTCGAACGCTTCTAACCCTTCCTTTTCCTCTGCGCCCACTGTCCACGTTTCGCACCCATACAGCACGCACTCCAAACATACATCTTTAATAATCTTTTTCAAATTTTTAACTTAACCATTCGAAAGCATAGAAGTGACTTTTTTTATTGTGCGTTATCCTCTGCTTTGTATCTCTACTACTCCTTCCGTCTTGACTTATTTGACTTCCTATATACCTAAAATCAGCCACTTCTTCTAATTTTTCGTCTCCTACCTTTATATTCGCTCTTTCCCTAGTTTTTCTTTCCTTGCTTACCAGTATTTTTGTTTTACCTCTATTTATTTTCATACAATACTGTTGTCAATACCGCTTTTATTTTATTTAAATCTAACTCTAATATGAATTAAAGTATCCTAAATCTTGGTTAAAACGTTGTTTAATACGATAAACAGCAAGGGAAAACAATTTCTGGTTTACCCTTGGCCATTAAAACAACCTCCCTCAAGTCAACGTGAAAGCAGTACATTCAGTGAATTTGAATATATGTATATTTAATTTTGTATCTCTGGTAACTGAATTTAATTTAGTTTCTAGTTTTCATAAGATTAACATTTCTGGCATAGCAAACGATCCCGAAAGCGCGTCATAATTTCTTAAATTGCCGCTCGGTTTACAATCGTCGAAATTAGGCAACTTTTATCCTCAAATATATTGCTATGTATGAGTTGTACCAACATTAAATAACGACTGTTTCAAACACAAATATTGTTATCGATTTGTTGTAGGCTATTGAATAGGGATTTTAGTAGGAAACAGTTGCGTCCATTAGTTTTTATTGTGGAATATATAACTAAAAATGATCACAAAATGTTATTAATTATCAAGGTGCGTTCTTGAAGTCCATTGGGAATCGTCCATTTTTAATTTTTTTTACGTTAGCTCAAAATTTATGCACTATGGGAGTTTTTAACAAGAATATTTTTTTGTAGGGAATTAATTTTCCCATAGGAATGCCTTGTTGAAAAATTCTTTACCTATTATTAACTTCAAAAATATTTAAAATGTAAGGATAAAGATTTAACGAAAATAAAGTTTTTTTCTCATTAATAAATGGTCCATAACATCCTTTTTAAGACATTTTAGGCACGAATGAAAAAGATTCTCATGCAAAAACCCAAAATTTTGCCATTTTGTTAAACTGTGTACGATCAGTGATTACAAAAATGTCGTCATTTTAAATTTACTCATTTTTACCATATTGAAGCATATTTACTCTCAAATACCTACTAATTCTATCATTCTTCGATAAAAAATATTTTCGTTTATGATAATGATTTGTAATTTTATCATTTTTAGTTATCAAACTGACATATTCGACAATAAAAGGTTATAAACGAAATTCTTCCTTACTTCTGCTTCATTTCGGACATACTCAATAATTGAAACAGTTTAGGATTAAGGAAAACACTAATAATTTTGACTTTCAATTCAAATCAAAAGGTCCTAGAACATATTTTCTTTGTTTGGGAGTATTGTATTGTATAAACTAAGAACCTTCATATGTCTCCAAAAAACAGAAATCTAGTTGGGTTATTAAGGGTGTATTCCGAAATACAACCCAGCACACTGGCCAGTGCTGATGACGTCATGAATCGACGCCATACTGTTAATTCGTTCCGAAATACACTGGCCAGTGCGTTGACGTCAAATTGACGCCATATTGAGAATAGTGTATTTGTGTTCGTTTTTTTTTTGCTGTAAAAGTTATTAAAGTTTCTTACAATAAAAAATTCCTCAAAGTCTGATGCAATTGATATAATACTACGTCACACTTGTCTCACCAATACAATATGGTGGCACACCAGTGCAATATGACGTCAATTCATGACGTCATCAGCACTGGCCAGTATGCTGGACTATATTTTGGAACACACCCTAAGGCATCTTCAAAAATTAGTCCCAATAAGGTTCACACTGTATAAATGAAAATAATAATGCTGTAATATATAGACAGAGAGATGGATGGGTGATCGAATAGATCAGTGATTCCCAACCGGTGGTTCGCGAACCCCTGGGGGTTCGCAGTGTTTGCAGAGGGGGTTCGCGAAAATAATATTGTAATGGCGGATTTTTTAAAACGCCATTAAAATCAAAAGCAAAAAAAAACAAAACAAAAACACAAAAATTAAAGAACACACCCACTGTAAAACAGATTGTTCGCTGCCTGTTTCAAAATTTCATTTCTTTTTTCCTTATTTGTTTTTCAAAATTACTTCATCAATATCAAATTATATCAACAATTTTGTACATTAAAATTTATTCCTCTTATTCAAGTAATCAACTACTATTCTCTTTTTATTACAAACATTTATTTATATTTAAAACATTTTATCAATGTGATTAGTATCATGTTCTGCTTTATATTTAAAATCATTGCAGTAGTTTTCCCTTTTATGTAATATTTTTTTTTACAATACAATTGGAAATAAATATCAAATTAAGGCAGTTTACTGCATTTACATCATTTTAGTCTTATTAATGTTTTATTTAAATATTTCACGATTAATATAATCAATTATTATGCAATATGAAAAAGTATGTATTCTATCAAATTTTATTGCTTTTTTTACCTGTCATTAACGACTACATAGGGGGTTCGTCAAATTTTTTCGGACCTTTCTTTTGGTTCGCGAGGGGAAAAAGGTTGGGAAACACTGGAATAGATCAAAGCCACAATAGTTCCCAGTTGACTAACTTCACTAACTAGTTATTTCCGTAATATTTAGTTTCAGTTCGAAAATTTAGGAGCTCACGTTCTGGTGCAATTTATTGAAGCAAATTCCTTTGTATAGGTACATAAATTATTATTTCTTTCTATGAATAAGAACAATACCTTAATATGTCTGCGTATGTACGAATGTATCTTGTAAGATAATTAACTTCGGTAGACGTTCATCATTCTTTTTTTTCTCATCGCAAGACAAAGCCAACTCAGATATGCACATTGTATGAAAGGCGATGCCTAATTTGTAAGGTTCACAGGATGGACTGCTTCCGTGGGAATATTACGGTTCAAGGCTTTCTTGTATGTTCTTATAAGTTCGACTTGTTTTATGTATCACGCGAACCGAAGTGGAAAAGTCTAAAGGTGTCTTTACAAAAATCTAATAATACAGACTGAACTCTAGAGTCTAACTCGAATTACAAGAAAAAGTACTTTATTTTATTTTAAGAAATACGTGATTGGAATGTTTTGGGCCTACAGGAGTCAAAAAATAAATTAAACAGCTTTTTCTATAGACTAATAAATTAATCCACTGGATACTAATCGTTTTCAAGCATACATCTCAATGAGCAACAATCATCGTATGAAATAAGAATGATTATCTACTGAAGGAGTTTATTTAATGAACATTGTACAGGGTATCCCATTTTCGGCACCTTAGCGGGGTACCTTCCTTATTTTTAAAGATAGACAGGCGGTTTACGCAGCAATTTGCTATTTTTTTGTGAAAATAAAGATAATGGCAGAAGAATTTTCATATCTCCTTTTTCGGTTTTTAACTGAGTTATTTTTAAACTTATCGAAGAAGTTATAACATATTTTTATTATTTCTATGTTCTCTGAACGTTTTGCCTTGCCTGTAAGTACTGCACTGATTTACAACATATGTTAAACTGATTAGAACATGATGAATGCAAAATACTTGGTCACCAATGTTTTGGATGTAGATCGCGATTGTAACATTTTTGTTCTCATCAACACATTGTTGATAGTTTCGATAAATCACCAAATAAATCGAAGTTGCGACATACTTATAGACGAGTTTTTACCAATATCAAGTAGCTGGCAGTATATTGCCATCTATAGATAGATATTTATTACTAAGTCTGTATATAGTTGATCAAAATTGGCATAGTCTCCTATAAATTATCTGTGAGAATGGACGCATCTTCTTTCTTGTTTCCACTTGGGACTGTAGTTATTTGCTGCTTTTTGAACACGCCTTTGTTAAGTCAGGAAATGCTTCATGAGTAGTACAGACAAAGTGGAAAAAGATACTCGAATAACAGTAAGAGTATTTTCCTAAATTCTCAGAAATTCTCAGAATCCTTTAAAGTCTGATGCTGACAACATGCTCAAATTCTACTTGTCTGCATCGCTTTCTGTTACAAATTAACTAGTGTAATGTTATTTCCTTTTCTTTATTAGTGTCCGCTGCAACTCCTACCTGGCATCTCTTTTTTATTCTCACGATATTCCCTATAACGTCTGTCGTGAGTAAAAGTAGGCGTTCTGTTAGCAACTGCCCTAGTCTAGTTAGTAAAGTTGAAAGAATAAAGTAAATGCGGCAGCATCAAACAGTATTATGACTATTATGACTTTTTTAACAAGCGCTAGCTGGCTTTAAGATTAATTAAATAAGAACATTAATAAAACTTTGAATCAAAAGAAAAATCATGCTTGGAATACTTGTCGTTCTTCTTTAATTTTTTACTTTTTTGAGGTTAATGTTTCTGAATTGACACTAAATTAGACGAAAACATATTTATACTTCATTGTTACACAACCCTTTTGATGCCCAGTCGTTACTCATTAAATTGAAAATTAATCAACTTGGGTTTCATCCACTACAACAATATAAATAATTGAATAGCAAGAAACTTTTATGATGAATTTTGTACGAACAATTTCTTGTTTTTCATTTTTTATTTCCTTACATTGCTGCAAAAGCATAACGTAATTGTAGCTGTACTTTTTCCCCCATTTCGTATTTTCTATTTGAAAAATTTTGCAATGTAATCGTTTCGTGCGCGGTACACGTCGAGTGGTATGCCTATTCGAATTTGTATGAGCCACTTAAAACGTTCCACTTGGAAATGTTGAATTGGTGAAGAGGCATTTATTGTTTTAGTAGGGGATTGTACCCTAGTAAGTAGTAATACATGACGAAACCACTTTGTGTTAATCCAAATGGAACCGAACAGGTTGGCGTGCTAAGTCACCGGACCATATGGCACTCCTGAACACGCTACACTTGCATTCTCATTAAGGATCTCTATATTATACAGAGCGTTCAAAGTTACATGTCACTTAAATTAATGCCAAATGTAATCTGTAATATTATTAATACAGTAAAATTAATGGCCAAAATATAGTTAAGTAGTAGATAATTATATATATATATATGTTCTGACTTCTAATGAATAGGTTAAAGGTAACTATCAAGGTTTAAGTACGTCAATTGCAGGACCGAGCGACATGGCCTAGAGGTTTAGACCATTGCTTAGCATTCGAGAAAACGCCCGTTCGATTCTTGGTCCGTCTGCCTTGGTTTAAGTTTTTCTGTGGTTTCCTTAAGGACGTTCCCAAAAAAAAATTTTCTTACGATCATTTTTAAAATTTAATTGTAAATACCTACCTGTATTCTGAACGCATATGAAAAATTGCGACCCATTTTGCGGTACTAAAATTGAAAATATTAGCATTTTAAATTTCTATTTGAACGCATGTTAATTTATACATTCATGTAGGTTTTAAAGCCTAACAATTTTAATTTTCTTACAATTTTTTTTAAATTTGGAGAATTAGCAGTTAATATTCACATAAATAATTTCCATACAAAATCGGTACAAGAAGCGGTATTAATTTTGTTGTAAACAATGTGTAAAGTAAATCTCAGACTCAAACTCTCCTGCATTAGCTGATCAGTAGTGTGCGACATGGCTTCGCTGCAATAGCGCGGGACGTTTATGTTGATTATCCTAAACTGTAGAACCTGCGTGTTTTTATTTGTTGTTGTCTGATTTCATTTAACAATATTAAAATTACTATTAATATTCACTGGATTATTATTAATATTACAATTACTAATAATATTGATTATAATTCAGTTCATTATTATTTTGAATAAAAATGTTTAGTTGAAAAAACATGAGTTCTACTTTTTAATAAATTCATAGGCTTAAAAAATATAATAAAAAATAAAATACACTGTTTATATTAGAAAGAAATTAAATATTCATTGACTGATAATAATAAAAATGAACAGTTATATAAAATGATAAAGAATGTATTTATAATATATAAGTATAACTTTATGTTACCGAAACTAATAAATAAATTATTTGGCTTTTTTGTTTCTTAAAAATTGTATCACTTTAGTAATGATATCATTTCACCTTCATCAGTTCGAGACGATACAAATATGAGACGTTGTCAAGTCGAATAAAGCGACGCAGTAAGTCAACTTTTTCGCTTATGTGCATGGGAGGCGGGGCAAAAGAGCGTAGTGCTGGTCAAATAATTCTTGCAGTACAAGTGGGTAACTTGTATAGGGAAATCGTACTTGTAGGTTGAGAACCACTGGTCTTTGGGAACGTCCTTAAATCACTTAGGCAAATGCTGAGGCAGTAATATTCCACAGATAATCTTTCATTCTCTTCTGTCTTCTTCGTCCGTCTCATCTTTCTCACCAGAACCACCATCCACCCATTCCCACGATTCCTGAAAGGAGACTGAAGAGGGTCTTACACCCTACTTTCGGGCATAGTCCAGAGGGACTGCCCGCCCACCAGCAGCATTAGTGGCTTGTGGGAATGAATCACCTAAAAGATATTTCCAGTTTTCTCAATTGCAGGAGACCAATATTAAAAGTCGAATTCAGCTTAAACCTATTCATAAAATTTAAAATTGTAATAGAATTTTTTTCACTGGCATTAATGATGTCGCTTACAATTGAAATATTTACCGTGCTGACATTACGCTGGATATAATTTTCAATTTAATCTATTCATCATTTTTATTTTTCCTTTTAATTGTGATTAAATTTCCTCAGGCTCATCATAAAAAAATATCGTTACCAGTCCTAGGATTGATTGGGCACGCCCCTCTCTCAGAACGTCCCGTATTCTTAACTATTTGTAAACAGTAATCTAATGTAATTCTTAGCTCCTGTTTTTCCTTCTAATATGCCTCTCACTAGCCTTTCATAGCTGAGGAGGTGCTCTACCAACCTATTCCGCCTATTTCTTATTGACTTCTACAGAGTCCTCTGTTCTACTCCTTTTAATGTCTCCTCATTTCTAACCTTCTCTATCCACGGTATCCCCATCATTCGTCTTAACATAACATTTCCAACACTTCGAACCTTTTCTTTTCCTCCGCGCCTACCATCGATATTTTGCACCCGTACAGCGTCGAGCTTTAGACATACACCTTTAACAATCAATTTCAAATTT
Source organism: Agrilus planipennis (assembly GCF_000699045.2). Lineage (NCBI taxonomy): Eukaryota > Metazoa > Arthropoda > Insecta > Coleoptera > Buprestidae > Agrilus > Agrilus planipennis. The sequence goes on from NW_020442467.1 coordinate 940,621, forward strand.
CTAAATCAACTGTTCGCGAGCATAAAAGTGACTTCTTTTCGTTCAAGGCGACTCGACCATGTGCTGTCCTTTGTTTTATAGGTATCTCGACTGCTCCTTTCATCATTAGTTACCTGAATTTCTAGATAGCGAAAATCAGCCACTTAACTTTGCAGGCATTTCTTGAACACGCATTTCGTGTCATAGTATTTAATATTCTTGAAATTTCTATTGTTGCTTTATTCAAAACTGAGGAGCGCTTATCTCTACTTCTTACTTACTCCACGTTTTTATCAGCAGCAAATGAAAAACCATCACCATCGCATGGTCCGAAAACTTCTTGGATACCTACTTTCACTCATTCTGAGCCGATCTTCGCATTTCCCGTAATCCAGGGCATCGCATATATGTCTAACTATTTGCAAACAGTAATTAATCTCTGTCCATTTTCACTCCTGTTTCTGCTTCTAATATGTCTGTGATTAGCCCTTCTTTTCTCAGAAGGTGTCCTACCTTCCTACCTCTCCTTTTCCTTGCAGACTTTCATACAGCATCCACTGTTCTTCTACATTTTCCAGTACCTTTCCATTTCTAACACTATCTGCGATATTTTCATCATCCACCTGTAGCACAGCATCTCAGACGTTTCTGACAGTAACTTTTCCGTCGCGCACATCATCAACAATACGCACCCACACAAAGCCGTACGTCAAATATAGATACAGGTTTAATAATCTTTTTTGAATTTTCAAAGTAGCCGTACGTGATCGCAGAAGTGATTGATTTTTGTTAAAAGCGACTACAATGACTAGAGATAGCAGTAAAACTGCAAAGGGGCACGAGGCATAAGAACTTCACTAAGTTGTGTTCGACATTGCGGTGCGCAGTACGACAATGCACGTCCTATTGAACGTGTAGGTGTGCATACATTTTGTATTTATGTGACAATATAGAAATTAGTGTGCGGTCGCTCATCAATTTTTGCTCCTAGGTCTAGTCTTGTTAATTTTATCTGGCTTCTCAGAAACTCAGCACCTCCATCCAATTTAATGAAGAACCAATCTTCAATTATTTTCCTTTATTTGTCGTTTTACTGGCATTTACCCTATTGTAGTCTATTGTAAAAATAAAGAGTTCTTTAGAAATCAAACGCAGGGACCGAAGTTTTATTTTCAAATACACGTACCCACCCCCAAAATAAATCTGGTAGGTAGGTATGTTAGGATAAAAGAGAAATAAATTTTTCACGTTCGAATCCGTACAGCGCAGCGTATGTCTGACGTTTTCCGCTGTAACAGAAACTTCTAGATTTAATACTCCAACATACGGACATTAAGAAGTTACTGGTGGACATAAATAATAACGTAAAACTGTTAACACTACAACATTTTCATTTTAGTGAAGTAGTAAAGTGTGCCAACAAATGAACTACTTCGTATTTATATATAGTCATTTTAAATGGGGCTGGCCCAATTGTCGAAAATTTCTAAATTTTTTAAAAAAATTTAAAATCTGTCTTCTTAAAACGTAAAAATATTCATATCATTTAGCGCGTATTAGGTTTTGTACCTAACTGAAAAAATAACATAGAAACTTTACTGAACTGAAGTCTGCTTTAATAAAAGTTTTTAAGTCGTTTTCACGAAAATAAACTCTGTATATAGTTCCTTTTCCTGTACTCATAAATTTGAGGAAATTCTTGGTATTCTGCCGATTCCTGCGATTCTTCTGAAATCCTATTATTATAATGTTAAAAATATTATTACGGCATGCAGGATTTGACTTCGGATGTATTTTTTGAAAAGGTAATAAATGTAATAAATATATGACCGAAGTAACATTGTACCCAATTTTGTTATATTATAAAAAAAGTAGTATCAGTATTAGTATGTTTATATTTTCAAATAATATAGCGGTATTACATCTAGCAAGGAAGAGTTAGAGATAGTAGTAGAAGCGGTATTGACAAAACAGTATTGTATGAAAGTAAATAAAAGTAAAACAAAAATACTGATATGCAAGGGAAGAAAAGTAGAAAAAGGGAGAATATAAATATAGGAGACGAAAAATTAAAAGAAGTGGCTGATTTTAGATATCTAGAAAGTCAGATAAGTCAAGACGGAAGGAGTCGTAGGGATATAAAGCAAAGAATAACGCAGAGTCGAGTGGTCTTCAATAAAAAGAAGCCAGAAGTTCTGTGGTCGTAAACAGTTAATTCAGAAATTCCAAGAGGATTGTTAAAGGTGTATGTTTAGCACGCAGAACTATACAGGTGCGAAACATGAATGGTGGGCGCGGCGGAAAAGAAAAAGTTAGAAGCGTTCGGAATGTGGTGTTACCGGCGAATGATGAGGATGCCGTCGATAGAGAAGGTTAGAAACGAAGAGGTATTAAAAAGAATAGGAGAATAGAGGACTCTATGGAAATCAATAAGAAACAGGCGAGATAGGTTAGTAGGACACCTTCTCAGGCATGAAGGTCTAGTCAGAGACATATTAAAGGCATAAACAGGATTTAAGAGGAGTAGAGGTAAACCCACATTAGATTACTGTTCGCAAATAGTGAAGGATGTGGGTTGTTCTAGTTTTGGGTAAATGCGGAGTTTAGCTCAGGAAAGGAATAAGTGATGATGATAAAAAAGTGAACTAATTTAAATTTTTCGGAAAATACAATTGTCTACGAGAACTATATTTTGCACACAATAATAATTTGTGTATAATTCATATGCTTTATTCACCATAAAAAAATGTAAGTAACGTTATTGTTATTAATATTAGCGTTGTCTACATTTTGTTTTGAAGATAGCTGTGGATATACAGCTGAAACGTTGCAATTGTAATTATCCTGTATTGCCATCAAATTCCAATTAAGTAGAACACCAATTCGCTGTCTTCATACATATGTACTGGGCTAAGTTAGATTAGTTTCACTTTCAAAGTTTCAAGGATTCCTTGAAAGGTGTTGGTCAAACCGGGGTAAACATCTCATTTCAAGACGCTAAACACATGAATATTATTACCATTTTGCCATTTTGATACAGATCATATGAATATATACGGCTCACTTATTACCATTTAATATAAGTTTATATAATATTCAAATTGATGCACTGTATCGCCATCTAGTAAGGACTTGCTACCACTGAAGCACTTCAAGGCAATTTATCGAATTGTATCTACAGCTTACGTACGTGATAAGAACGTAAACCAATTAATTAAGAACGTTTAATTTCTTAGTTTATCGAGACTACAAGGCACGATCTTATTAGATCTCATCAGCGCGCCATAGGCAGTTGACAAATTTCTGATCAGATTGAATTCAGCTTTATAACGTCTTGTAAACGTTCGAGACAATATTGTAGAGGTTTACAATTAAGTCTTTTTGAAACATTTAAAAGTGGTTTAATTTTGTTACCAAAATTTTGTGGAGTGCTTAGAGAATTAATTGAAAATTTAGAAATCCATAAAACAGTAAATCCAAAGCAAAATTGTTTCCTTTCAAACTTTATGCTTACCCTACCTAACTAAGCATCCAACTATTTAATTTTGTTGTGGAACTCTTGCTCTCCTTTGCGAAAATTATTAGGTAAACAGGTTACATTTTAATGACCTTTTGTAGATCTCTTGTGAAACTTAGTCCATTCCTTTACTTATTTAGTACACGAATTTCTACCGAGTACATATGAAAGTTTTATACTAACGTAAGTAAAAGCAATATAAACTTTATGTCATCAACGAAAATATTGTGGGCTTCTTTTTATAAGCTATTCCACGTTCTACCCTAAGTGAACCAGATTATTTTCAATATATGTTTTAGTAACCGTCATCTAAATCAAACTATTTCCGTTAATAATTAGCTTGTCATAATTGATTTGAAATTAACCTCTAATTGACCTCCAATAGTTCCACTTACTGATCAAAGGATAATATCAATTTATCTCAACTGAAAACTCAATCGAAGCAGAATATGGTCACATTATAATGATTTTGTTATCTCTAGACATGCTTAATTAACCCGATTATTTGCCACACATTATTAAAATATCTGCTAGGTGCTATTACGAAAATAGCAAAGTTCACATTTACGAAACTGTTATGGTTCAGTGAGTCTCATGAACTAATACCTACGAAATACATTTGCTAAAATCTTCAGTCACAAAAACTACTCAAGCGAGATCAAAGACAGTATCATGTTATAAACCAACATCTAAAAAAATAAATGGTGTACGTATTTACAAGTGCCTCTGTTGTTTTATATATATGCCAATAATTTTTATAATATTATACAACGTAACATGGCATTTACATTGGTATCAATTCTTTTTTTTGGTTCAAATCATTTCAATATGGAAGGAAACTTGGTTCCCATTTTTAAATTCCATGGATAACTAGGAATCCTCTCAACCAGCCAAACAGAAACGATGCCTTTTTTGGAATTATCATATTCTGTACTCTTTTAAGAGTATAAATTGATCAATATATAACTGCAAAGATTTGCTATTTATCGTGAAATTATTATTATTATTATCCTGTCTAATTTAAGGATATCAACTTATAAACTGGACCCACGTTGTAGCTATCAATGCGATATTTATACCTCCACCTAACAGAATATTAAGGATTGGTTAACGATTTATCGAAATTGTCAAACGTCGATCGCCATTTACGATTTCTTTGCTTCTCATCAGCACGCTCGAAGGGTACGCCTACCAACCCACTTGCTGTCATGCAACAATCAATTTATAATTACAGACAACGTAGTGATCGCCATTTGTAGAAATTTGTCATCAATAGATCAAGGAATTGAAATGAGATGTTGCTAAATAGGTATCCTATTATGCAACAAGATATTCAATATGAAAGCTGCTCGATGCAGTTAAAAGACTGACAAACATGCAATAATACAGAAATGGACATATTAAATTGCGTCACTACTATTAAAATGTCTACAATTTTGTTTCAGGTTTGATTCCAGTCAATTAAATAAAAACTGTGAAACTAGTCTAGTACTTATTTTTGACTGTGTCCAGTTAGTGTTACATAGGATTCATAATTTCCTATTTATGCCACTGTCTAATTAACACTTCAACTATTAACTAGTTATCAATTCACCACTATATGAACACTTTGTCACTTCTTCGCCTTGGAACGCTTCGAACCCGTTCTCGTACTAACCCCAGTCGAAAAAAAAAAAAACTTTTGGGTGTTTTATTCCCACCAGCCAGTAATGCTGGTGTGCGGGCAGTCCCTCCGGACTATGCCGGAAGGTAGGACGGAAGGCCCTCTTCAGCCTGCTTTCAGGAATCGTGGGAATGGGTGGGTGGTGGTTCGGGTGACAAAGATGAGACGGACGAAATAAAGACAGAAAAGAATGAAAGATTATCTGTGGAATATTACTGCCCCAGCATTTGCCTAAGTGATCCAAGGAAACCACAGAAAAACTTGGACCAAGGCAGACGGACAGGAATCGAATCGGCGTCCACCCGAATGCCAAGCAATGGACTAAACCTCTAGGCCATGCCGCTCGGTGTACCTCAGTCGATTTTGCGACAACTATTTATAGAGGCTGGCCGTGTTCTGAAAGGGTCAAGCATACACCGTCTAGAAAGCGGGTCTTCTTTGCCGCGATGTATGTTGGGTTGCCTACATACATGTGAAAATATTAAGATAGAATTTGCCCGTTCTAATAAAGAAATTAAATAATTTTTAATTATCTAAATTCACTTTCAGTGTCACATTAAATTAAATAATATTTCCTGATCAAATACAAAAACGATTTTGGGTATCATACTGGAGGCGTCATATTTTCAAATAATACATACAAACATACAAACGCTTATTTAAATGATATAAATTTTATTCCCATCTTTATATACATGTGCATGTAGGTAGGTAGGTATAATGAATGCAGAAAAAACGTACCAAAAGATTCAACGATGTCTTATTAATGTATCCAATGATTCTGGTTTTTATTTAAGGAAGTAACGGGAGACGGAACATTTGAAATATTAAGATTAATTCTATATTCTTTTTAGTAATAAAAAAAGTTTGTGAATCTGAACATCAAGTTAAGCGAGTTATCCAGTTCTTAAAATCATAATTACAGGAAATTTCGTATTCGACCCTTTGATCTTTATTTTTACGACTTTCCCAAGAAAATCTACTTTGAAGAATTTTATAATCTTCAATTAGCAAACTTTTTTATGACATAATCACTGATATCAATCCAGTCCCTTTTACTCTAATCTGAAGTTTAACTAGATGATTCCTCCCCTTCAGTTCATATTTTTGTGTACGATCCAGAACATAAATTATTCAAGGAAGATAGTGTATTTCCGTGTAAAAAATTATTTGACTGGGGACTCAACGTCAATCGGAAAATTTATGTTTACACCCACTTAAATTCGAGAAACTTCTTTGGTTGTTCTTTGTTACTGATCTCTTATAAAAAGACAAGTAGAATAACGGAGATGACACAGGTAAATAACAACTGCCCTGATTTCCGGAAAATACTTATGATATATTGAAAATAGGTACCAAGACACCCATCTGGAAATCCATACGGATATAAATCCTCAAATAAGAGGACATATCATCTCTATAGTTTATACTAGACGATGAAGCTTTACTCGTTTTTAGGTTATGAACCGAAAAAATATAAACAACCAGAGACAAATTATAAAAGAAATGATGGATTCATGAGTACTGACAAAATCTACTTTGATTAAAAATTTTGAGTATAATTATAGTGACTCACTTCTCTCCCGCCACAGTTTTCCTATAAGCAACAAAAAATCACTTCTAGTATAGAAACCTCAGGTATATAGTAGAATGACTTTTAAAGCCCATTGAAAAAAAAAACTATTGTATTTTAATCCCACCAGTCAGTAATGTTAGTGGGCGGACTAGTCCCTCCGGACTATGTCGGAAGGTAGACCCTCTTCGGCCACTTTTCAGGAATCATGGGAACGGGTGGGTTGTGGTTCGGGTGAGGAAGATGAGATGGACAAAATGAAGACAGAAGAGAATAAAAGATTATTTGTGGAAAATTACTGCCCCAGCATTTGTCTAAGTGATGGAAACCACAGAAAAACTTGGGCCAAGGCAGACGGACCCGTAATCGAACCGACGTCCTCCCGAATGCTAAGCAATGGTCTAAACGTTTAGGTCATGCCGCTCGGTAAAGTTCGTTGATAGCTTTACAACCTTTTATAGCAATCGCTGTAAAACTCGGCTCTTTTGATCCAGAGTGCTCCTCAGGTATAGCCAAGGAGCTCCTCATTGCTCCTGCGAGTGCGAGTGAAATGATTCTTTCCTTTTCCTATCTTTTCCATTTCGTAGGTGAGTCCCCTATCCCATAGCCGAACCCAATAGTATTGGGAACATAGTCCGGCATGCTACCCCTGAGCTGCAGGACGATCATTAGAAAATTTTCGTAGGTATTATTTAAGTTGTGAGAGAGGCTTCGGTCGTCTACGGGATGAAGGGGCTTGATATGGGAGTGGAAGGGAGAAGAAAAAGAGAAAGCAATATGGGTCATTACTGCTTACTCTCTAGTACACATTGAAGGGTATGGAGTGAACCAAACTAACCCCACGTAGCGGCTCCTACGAAGTAGTAAAATTTCAATATCTGTCCAGGGGCGGACTCGCCATAAGGGAGTTTGGGAGAGACCCCCTGGGCTTCCGCACGACACAGGCCCCTGCATACCTAAACATAAGCTTTTTAACCCAATAACCCCGCGAACGATAATCCTTAATAAGGTAAACAAATAATGAACCGTATTTTGTATCTTTGTTTTCCCATTATTCCTCCACTCAACACTATTCCCAATCGTAACACATACCCACGAGTCGTCACACTGTCAAGTCTCACGTATATGATAAAATTAACTCGGAAGTGTAATATTTCAAGTAAAACACCTAGTTGTTGCAGATGATAACATGCATATGAGAAAATAGCGAAGAAGATGAGGAAAATTACAATAATTATGTTAGTTATTTTCATCACAAAAAGACACAAATGTCGCTACTCAAACGGAAAAAGTAGATGAACAAGTAGTTTCAAAGTTCAAATAAGTACACGCTTTCCTTTTATTTGTATATAGAACAAACAGCTTTGCGTGTAAGCACTTTCAACTGTCTTGGGTCGAGATGCTATCATCTTTTTCACGTCAAGCATAATAATGTGTATACCTAACGCAAACAGAACGTTGACAATTTTTATAATATGAGGAATAATTTATCAAGTAAAGTGTCACGGGTACGTACAAAAATAATAATGTATATTTTCAAAATGGATAATCTATTTGGAAACTATTTCATGACATTCATGACTACCTATATGTATGGCTACAGTAAGTAATAGAAGGTCAAATATCACGATAATCAGTTTTTCTTAAATATCACGCACCTAAATTATCGGTTTTGCGTACATTTTTGGTCATTATAAAATTTTTTTTGTAGAACTAATGGTTTTCGAGATACACGAAACTGAGGAAACTCGTATAGTGGTGTTATAGTCATAAGGTCGTCAGTCCTAAGAAGACTGACTGGACACGTACCTTCATTCTTTCCTATCCTGAGCTAATCTTCGCATTTACCTAAAAGCAGAACAAACCTTAACTGTTTGCGAACAGTAATCTAATCTAAGTCTATCTCCATTCCTCTTAACTCCTTGTTTCTGTCTCTAATATGTCTCTGACTAGATCCTCATGCCTAAGAACAACCTAACAACCTACCTAGCCTATTTCTTATTGAGTTCCATAGAGTCCTCTGTTCTATTCAATCTAATATCTCTTCATTTCTAACCTTCTCTATCCACGGTATCCTCATCATTCACCGGTAACACCACAGTATAGTGGTGTGTTATAGGTTTAATCACATGAAAAGAACCCTTCTTTGTAATAATAATCGTAAGGGCCTTGGGTAGTAGAAGCAGCATTTAAAGTAAAAAACTGCTCGAAAAATATTTACTAATAAATAATGAGACATGCATTAAAGCTAAGCACGAAGCTCCAAAAAAGTTTTGGCAACTGATAATTGTAACAAGATACTTTAATTTTGCAAAATGCAGTGCACCAAATAGACCTGCTCAATTATCCATCCACAGTACAGAACATCACCTTTACGGGATTTACTATCAATTTATTTATTCATTAGAACCAACAATTACCCTGATTCCTTCTGCACCAGACGATGTCCTCAGCCCTAATTTCTCAATTTCATTTTCAGAGATTGCAAAATATTGTGAATTTTAAATTATTCTTCATTATAGCCAACAACTGCCCTGATTCCTTCAACACCAGACGAACTACTCAGCCTTCAATCCTCAATTCCTTTTTCTAAAATTGAACAAAAGATTGTGGACTTTGAATTATTCTTCATTATAGTCAACAACTACCCTGATTCCTCAAACACTAGACAAACCTCTCAGTCCCCATTCCTCAATATTATTTTTCGAAATTGCAAAAATATCGTGGACTTTAAATTATTTTTCGTTAAAGCCAGCAATTACCCTGATTCCTTCAGCACCAGACGAACTCCTCAGACCTCATTCCTTAATTTCATTTTATAATATTGCGCAAAATTTGTGGACTTTAATTATGCTTCATTATAGCCTACAACTGCCCCGATTCCTTCAACACAACAATAAGAACTCCACAGTCTTCATTCCTCAATTTTATTTTCTGAAATTGCCGACAAGATTGTGGACACACCATTTGTGTAACTTTGTGAAACACTAGATTGGCGCACTTTTAGCGACGTTTCTGCAATAGTTATTCCCTGAATTTGTTGTAGTGAAACATTTTCTTATATACTGCCACTCTTCTGTAAAGAGTTATTTTTAATAAACATAATAAATTATTACGTTTTGTCCTTCAAATTTTGCTATAACCTCGAAATTTGAAAAAACATGCGGCTTTGAAGTTCTTCGAAATTGTGACTTAGGAAAGTTGGCACAGATCTAATAATATATGTTATTGGAACTACTGCCCCCACAATAAACAAGCAAATGCGAAATACTATTGGAATCGATCCAGTTTTCCCAATTTCCGTGTGCTAACATAAATTATAGTGCGACAATATAATAATGTACGAAATTAAATGTAACAAATAGATTTTACTAACAATATGTCGAAAGAGACTTACCTAATACTTGTTTATTACGATTAAAAATTAAACAGAAATTATTTACAAACATATTCATACTTAAAATTGATTCCTTAGATTTTGCCCTTGAACTGTAAATCTAAATACACCGCTACTTTTCAAAAAATGTTGCGTTATTTTTTCATCATCTTCCCAGGAATATTATTAATTTGCATGAATATGTTACAAATTTGGACGAATGGTCATAGAGCATACATTTTAACCAAGATGGCGTTTCTCAGTACCGCGTGCGGATTGCATACGCTTCACGAACCAGTCTCGTATTGATAATACTCACAAGAAAAGTAGGCGAAACACGTGTCCATTATTAAAAAAGCTTGTGCTATATAGACGTGAGTCTTTTTAATATTATTCTAAAATGTAAAAATATTTGAAAAAAGAAATGAAAAAGGAATTATTAAAGAGTTCTCAGAAATACTTTTATTTTTATACGAAACGTTTAATATGGGAATACAAAACCATCACATTTGACAATTTTATTTCAAAACGTAGATTTAATTATGTATTTCACAAACTTTATTTTCACAGCTTTCTTATATAGTAATGAATAATGGAACAATATCAGAAATAAAGATGTCATTATTTTAACTGTTTATGTACTGTTAATAAATGTACATTCCTATCATATCTTATTCTTATAGACGGTGTTGGAGTAGTCAAGAAACCAGAAGCTCTCTTTGAAGTAGGCTTATTAGTGATCAAAAACATGACTGCGAGTCATCATCATAAAGTCGTCAGTCCTAAGATTGGCTAAATACGCACCTCCACTCCTTCCTATCCTGAGTTAATCTTCGCATTTCTCTAGAACTAGAACATTCCACATCCTTAACTATTTGTGAACAATATTCTAATCTAGGTCTACCTCTACTCCTCCTAACTCCTCTTTATGCCTTTAATAGTCTCTGCCTAGACCTTCATGCCTGACAAGGTGTCCTAGCAACCTATCTTACCTATTTTTTATTAACTTCCATACATACTCTGTTCTCCTATTTTTTCTAATACCTCTCCATTTCTAACCTTCTCCATCCACGGTATCTCCATTATTTCGAACGCTTCCAACCTTTCCTTTTCCGCCGCGCCCACCGTCCATGTCTCTTTTAACAATCTTTGTCGAATTTCTAAATTAGTCGTTCGTGAGCATACAAGGGACTTATTTTATTGAAGGCGACTTGACCTTGCGCTATCCCCTGCTTTATATCCCTACTACTCTTTCCGTCCTGATTTATTTGACTTCCTAGATACGTAAATTCAGCCACTTCTTCTAATCTTTTGTCTCTTATCTTTACATTCGCTTTTTCCTACCTTTTCTTCCCTTGCATACCAGTATTTTTGTTTTACTTTTGTTTATATTCATACCATACTGTTTTGTCAATACCGCTTCCATCATTTTTAAATCTATCTCTCACTTCTCCTTGCTAATACTGCTATATTATCTGCAAATCTAGGCATACTCATCTTTTACCCCTGTATCTATCTCTACAGTTATACTGACTTTAATGATGTTGATCGTGTCTTCGATGTATAGATTAAAAAGTAACAGTGACAGTGTACATTCTGGTATAACTCTCTTCCTAATATTTATTTCTCTACGTTGTTGGTCTTTATACAAACTAAGTAAGATCTTATCTGGTACTGATTAATTTTAAATAGTCAGTTTATTTTAATCGACCGTCATTTAATACGTAATTTGATAATATTGAAATTATTTCTCGTTCAAAGTATCCATCAAGGTCAATTATCAACAGTGAATTTTCTCATACAATTTAAGTAGTGTAACCTATCCCATTTTAAACTTCTCGGTCACAACCAGTGGCAGTACCGCCACTCTCCGCACCACCCTTTCCGATAGCGCCACCAGCTACCCCCGGACGCCGCCAAACGCTACCCTTACTACCAGGACGATGTGGCCTAGCCACCCCTTCCCTTTCCAGCACCCAGAATTGATATTAGTGTACAGAATTAATTTAATGAATAGAGTTAAGTGTTTAACAAAATAAATAAATATTATTACGTGTTTGTTTAAATTTAAAACCCCGTAATAGTAGTATATATTTAAATATATAAAGACTATTCATGTTTATTTATATACGATACTATTTCATTTAATTAACAACTAATAAGTCATTTTCTAAATGTATCCCACTCTGGTTTTAATTTTATCTGTCCGAGGCATAATTTAATGCAGCAATTTAAGACCGTGCAGCCTCAGCGTTCGACGTAAGTACCAACTAACTATGATAAAGTAGAGTGCGTAGGAGTCAATTTCCGTTGAGAGCGAATGCGCCATGACAGCCATCCCTCGCCTATTACACTTTAACACAATTGGAAATTAATTAGGCGCTCCGTGCTGCTTCTGCTACTGGAATGAATGTTTAAGTAACATTTTCATAACCGTAATAGCCGTAGCGATAGCTCATTCTCGGGTAGCTGGCTTCATTAAGGTAATAAGAAGAAAACCCCTTCTGCTCCTGACGGGAACCAGGACTCAAGAGGACGACGTGCCGCATCACTGTGAAACGACATGCGCCGTGAGTTATTGCCACAATTAGAACCGAGTGTCCGATACTAAAGGCTTTGGACCCTCTCCAAGAACATTTGGAAGACTCGTCGCGAAATTCCAACTTCGGGACTAGAATTGAATTTTAACGTTACGCTGTCAGGCGAGCGGGCTAGTCGGGCGCAAACAACCATGAAATCATATCGAACAACATAAAATTGTACGGACAAGATGGGACTGGACGCGATCGAATTCAATACTGGCTCGCGCAATCTGATTAAATACGAAATCGAGAGGTACACGTACTTTCGTGCAGTAGCGGCGCGTACTTTCAGAAATAGGTAACGGATTGCGAAAAAACCGAAATAAAGAAAACGGTACAATTAGGTAAATAACCTCAGACCAAAGAATACGAAATATTAATATTTCGAATTAGGCGTAATACGCGTACTACTAACTAAAAATCCTTGAATTGTCACGTCATTTATTGTGTTAACCAAATGAATCAATAGAATCTCCGTCTAGTTTATACTCTGTATGTATAGAGTAATTCCGGGTGAGTTAGCACACTTTTTTTCAAGTTACTATAACTTCAGAAATAAACGAGATAACACATAACAAAAATATATTCATCATTAAAACAGTTACATGAATAAAACTGTTACATCGCTATATCAAAAAAAATAAATGTATTCTTGAAAAAAAAAAATAATAAAATCTATTCTCGTCACCTGTGTCACATCACCCGTTGAGTGAATTCGTAGAGCCACTACGGATGAGATGGTTCACTAGAAAAGCCTATTTTATTTTGCCACATAAAACCTTTCCCTATATGTCACAAAAATTGACATATATTGAGCAGCTCTATATGAAATCATCACATGGAAGGCACTGCACCAGTCGTCTTCAGAAAAGCAGTCACTATAGTCCTGTAGAGTAAAATCTGAATTGCCGTCATCCATTGTTGACTCATTTGTAACCGCTTTCTTCACTACCTTTCTCTTTTTCTTCTTTAGTTTAATCTTCGTCATTGGGTTCATAGCCTTCTGTCTTGTTTTCGCCTGTTTTGATTCTCTGACACCTTTTCTTTTTTCAATGTGCTCCGATGATGTTAAAACGGCTACCACCTGCTTCGCTTGCTTCTTTTCAATACCTATGGAAAGTGTACCTGATACGGGATTAAAATTGTCTAAGATGGTTCCTGGAATATCATTTTCTTGAATTGAACCTTGGACTCGTATCTTCTTCAACTTAGTCTGCTGATTGCTGAATGACTCTCTCTTCCTAGACGTTACCGAACTCAACTATTGTCGTGAAAACTGGAATGTTCCAACTCACCCGGTGCACCATCTCTCCCGGAATTACCCTAATGTTACACAGTCCATATTGTAAAGTCATCATGACGATAACTGTCGAAAAAGAGTGAAGGGTGTAAAATTACTCAAAAAGAATGAAAAGGAACCTTTATACGAAAATACATGGGATGTTGGTCTAGAAAGAAAATATTCTATCTACTGTAGGTGCGTGCATACCGATGCATAGAGGGGTTTTACCGAAATCTATAACCCTCTACTCAGCGCATCTCTAATTTAACCCCTCACCTTTTTTATTGATTGTAACATAATACATATATTTACCAATGTCTGTATTTACTTACGGAGCGGCATGGCCTAGAGGTTTAGACCATTGCTTAGCATTCGGGAGGACGCCGGTTCGATTCCGGGTCCGTCTGTCTTGGTCCAAGTTTTTCTGTAGTTTCGTTGGATCACTTAAGCAAATGCTGGGGCAATAATATTTCACAGAGAATCTTTCATTCCCTTCTGTCTTCATTACGTCCGTCTCATCTTTCTCACCCGAATAGGCATAGTACAGAGGGCGCCCATCAGCTTTAAGTTTTTTTTATATTTACTTTAATACTTTTGAACATGCCCTAACAGGGCGAAATCCTCATTGAGGTATATTAATAAAAATTGTGACCAACTANACTGGCAAAACGTACTTGACATGACTATTAGGTAGTACTTTAATAATTTTTTGACCTTATAAATGCCAGCGTTGAGTTTTGAAGGTAGAATATCTTAAAATGTAATTCTAAAGGATGATACAAACAGCAAATTACATCGTATACTTCGTTTAGTTTCTGTAGCGATGTGACCTTCAGTTTGACCGGCGCAAGGTAGAAAGGAACAGCACTAGGCCAGAAAAGGAAGGAGACAACTCTCGGCCAAACTCTTAACTGGCGAGGAGAGTATAATCCGTACAGTACTGCACGGAAAAATTGACCATTTTATCCACTAAAATTGCTCAAATATGCTGTTATTGGTATCAATTACTACTGAAAATAATAGCTTCAATGCTTGCTTTCGACTTGCACTACTATTCATGATTGAACAAAACTTTCGGCAGGTACTGTATGAAAAAGTATGTTTAATGAACAAGAGTCGAGAGTATAATGAGCTTTTTCCTCCCTACATAAGATTTTGCCAGCGCGCATTCAAAACATTCGAAAGGGCACATCGCTACAAAAAGTAAATGAAGTATATTTAGATATATTTATTGTGTGAGAGAAATAAACCTCGTCACTATCCAGAGAATAAATGAAGAGGCTCTTCACCTACTCACCTGAATAACCGTCAGCGCTTTTGTGGTGTTACAATTCAAATCAATGGTGACCACAGCGAATGAAAACTGTGTTTGCTTAATGCTTTCGGTTATATGTAAATTGATTTGCAAGCCTAATATTTCACGATTAAGTATATTTTTCAAGCAATTACACGGCAAATGCAAATGCGGTTGCGCATATTTTTGGCGTATTGTACACCCAAATACACATATATATCCTTCTTTATTTATAACGTTTCGGCTCGTTTGCAGAATTGGAGATACATAAATGCGGTTCGAAATTAAATTTTCCATCGCTCTAAGCTACATAAACAGAACTAAACCAATTAATGATGCGCACTTTTCGAATGATTGGGAAATTTTGTCGTTAAATTATTCACCACGAGAGTAAAATGATACTGGACTAAAAGCTGCGTCAAATAACACACAGCGGGAGATGTAATTAAGGACAAGAGTGGACGGAGTTATGTGAAAGGGGTAAAAAGATTAAAGGCGAAAGCATAACAAAGTCTCAAAAAAGTATCGCACTTTGCTGACACTTGATACGTGTGTATCTAACAACAGCTTCGTCGTGTGAGAGGCCAATATATCATAAACTGTGCAAAAGTTTCTTAAATAGTAAAATAAAAAAGATAAAAGAAGTTTAAATTTAACAAGGAGGATTATAATGAGGTACTGAATTTTTTGTAGGGTTAATTCAATATTTTAGTGAATTAATTTTACCTACTACGAATAATAACCTCACATTTTTCCTCATTAATTTGAGGTTATCTGTAATGGGTAAGTTGTTAAATATGCAAATAAAATGTTTTTCTATTCTTCTTTCTTAAACATTATTCTCATATACCTACATTTTACAAAAAACAGATATCCCAAGAATTTAATTATAAT
>NW_020442467.1:957111-1005891 GCF_000699045.2 Agrilus planipennis
TCTATGGAAGTCAATAAAAAATAGGCGAGATAGGTTGGTAGGACACCTTCTTAGGCATGAAGGTCTAATCAGAGACATATTAGAGGCAGAAACAGGAGTTAGGAGGGGTAGAGGTAAACCTAGATTAGATTACTGTTCGCAAATAGTTAAGGATGTGGACTGTTCTCGTTTTAGGGAAATGCGAAGTTTAGCTCAGGATAGGAAAAAGTGGAGGTACGTGTCCATCCAGTCTTAGGACTGACGACCATATGATGATGATGATGTATCTTTATTATATTTTCTATCAAATGACATTTTATAACATACGATATTTATAATAATTCATATGTGAACGCATAGTTGACCGTGTGTAGAACATTTGAATAATACAGACTGATGTGAGCCTAATGAAGAAGGCGTTAACTCCACTCAAAAGAAAAGTTGGCTTGTCGAATAATCAGAGCCAAAAAGGAGTTAAAACAGCAAAAACCGTTACCAACATTTCGTCTATTTGGTTGGAGACTTTCTCGAGATCAATTTTTTGCAGTCGTAAAATGTTAATTCCAAAATTATCTCCAACCATTTAGACAAAACGTTGGTTGTGATTTTTGCATGAATTTGAAACAACGGAAGTTTATCGGCAGTATTTCTTATTTTATCGACAGTCCATTTTTTAAATGTATTTTGGCGGTTTGGGAGTCCTGGAATGGCAATTATATTTTTCCGAAAATTTGATGAGATGTAAATCAATATCTGATAATTCCATCATAGTTTAAAGGGTCTCTATCTCTATCTTCTTCCAGAGCCAGTAGATAGAAAGAGTAGTTAACTCCAATTGCCAAATTGACAGACAATAGACATTCGATTAGTCAAAGAAATTTGGAAGAACATTGAAAAATAGGCTTAGGGCGGCGATTTATTTAACAGACACGTCATATTGGACATATATATATACATATACCGTATATACTCAAGTGGAGTAAACATGGCGCCGGTTTTCGCGATTGCGCTACTCTCTCTCTACTTACTGACTCTGTCTTTCTGGGCGTTTTTTTTACTGATCTCTAATTCCCAAGTCTAGAATACTGTGTATGACCCTGCATCCTACACTCTATTGTAAAGTGAGAGTGAGACAGGTGACTCTCTTCTCTATTAGAATAGAATTGGATAGATGATGGTTGAGGAGAAACATAGAGGCGGACGAAATGAAGACAAAAGAACAGTGAAAGATTATTTGTGGAGTATGATCCAGAAAAGCCACAGATAATCAAGCATCCACTCAATTGCTTAACAATGGTCTAACCATTACATCGGTTTCTTGTAACGTAAGACGGAATTGCTTGTATGTCATACACCGGCCGACATTGAAGAGTGTTATTCCAAAAGGTTATTGCATACGGTGGAATAATATCGACTGTTGGAAAAGGAACTAGTAAAGGGCATAGTTGCATGGGCAGGAGGCACAGATGATGTTGACTGCCAGTTTGAGAGTTCATCTTGCTATTATGAACAAAGTATGGAGCAAGAGGATTAAATTGAGCTACTGAATATCGTAAATCCAGTAACCATCTTAAATGAAAAGGAATTTTAATTTTTTGAAAACTATTAACAAAACTAAAATCATATTGACTAAATAATTACGTAATTTGTTCATATTCTTGAAATGTTCGCCTAACCTTTTTTATTGTCTAAATATTCAGCTACTCTGCTTTATTAATTAATATTTATTAGCTACGGCACGAAATTAAAAAGTTATCTAGCAATTACTAGATGCTTTTACTTTCCTATTTTTTCTCAAAGACGTAAACATACTTGTATATGTAGGTAGATGTACTAAGGTACATATTTATTTATGTTTTACTTTGAAGTTTTGAAGCCTGAGCGAAACTTCATAAGGCGTACGTCACCCTTTATGGGAAATATTAATTATTCAGCATGTTTCGTTTAATTAATTACGTTTACTCGTCCCTGATTGCGTCAAAAAAACATATTTAGCCTGTCTACCCTCTCCCGACCGAGGACGAAAAAGATTTTAATCTGGCTTTAAGTTAATTACCTCAAGAATTTCCATGCAACATTCCTTTGACAGTTTTAAGGCTTTTTTAATAAATGAAAATCGAGCTGTCAACAACTACGACTAATGAAGTTTTCTTAAACCCAAAGAGAATATTTCATTCAAAGGCAGTTGACAGCAGCTATATCGTCAATTGAAAAGTAAACACCCTGTGCGTAGGTACATGTATGTTGTAAACATATAGAAGAAGAAAGAGAGATTGACAGACAACTGTGGGCGATGCTTTTATTGAGAAATAGGAAACAAAAGACATTCCGAAACGGATGGACATAGTCCATAAGAATTAAACTACATCTATATTACGACATTTTTAGAATTTATTTTGTAGACAGGTCGTTTAAATGACGTCAGACAAACAGAGTCACAAGAAAAAGTTAGTTAAATTTCAAACTCCTCAGTAAAACAAAAAATTTATCATCAAGAAACATATATAAAGAGCAATAAGCAGTTATAGAGCTTGAACGGCAACCTGGAGAAGTAAATATTAGGAAGAGAATAAGGCCAGAATGCACACTGTCACCGCTACTTTTTATCTATACATCGAAAATGCGCTCAACACCATTAAAGACAGGACAGCTGTAAGGATAGTTATAGAAGGGCAAAAGCTTAGTATGCTTAGATTTGCAGATGATATAACAATATCATCATCTAGCAAGGGGAGCTAGAGATAGCCTTAAATAAAATGGAAGCGGTAAAAGAGTAGTGTATGAAAATAAAAGTAAAACAGAAACTAGTATGTAAGGCAAGAAAAAGTAGGGAAAGAGCGAATATAAAGATAAGAAACGAAAGATTGGAAGAAGTAGCCGATTTTAGAGTCAGAATGGAAGGAGCAGTAAAGATATAAAACAAAGAATAGTGCAAGGCCAGGTCGCCTTCAAGAGAAAGAAGTCAGTTCTATGCTCACGAACGATTAATTTACAAATTCTAAAAAGATTCTAAAAGGTGTGTTTCGAGCGCGGCGCTGTACGGGTGCGAAACATAGACGGTGGGCGCAGTGGAAAAAAAGTTTAAAAATGAAGAAGTATTAGAAGAAATAGGAGAACAGATGGAAGTTGTGACAACCCGTCTGTCTCGCGCCAGTTCGCGTCACACAACCCACATGTCTCCAGACAGACATCACGTCGTCACTCTTACTGATGTGTCCAAAAGTGCTCACGGAACGAAACATCTTTTCTTTCTTTTCTGTGGAATAATACGCAATAGGCGAGGTAAGTTGGTAAGACCCCTTCTCAGGCATGCAAGACTAGTGACTAGTCAGAGTAGTATGTCTCTGAGAAACAGGAGTTAAGAGGAGTAGAGGTAGACATAGATTAGATGACTGTTCAGAAATAGTTTTAGGGAAATGCGAAGATTAGCTCAGGATAGGAAAAAGTGGAGGTGGGTGTCAAATCAGTCTTAGCACTGACGAAGATTAAGAAACATGTATGGATTACTGAATAAGAAATTTCTTTGTGAACATGTCATTATTTATAGGAAAAGATCTAATTCTTGAAAGCGATAAATGCTTATGAAAAGAAATATGAACCGAATTATAATACTCCCTCCTATCACCAAAGGATCAAAGCTTGATCATGGTGCAGTATGGATACTGCAATGAATCAACACAAAACTCCATCGTTTATTTTTTTAAATTTTAATGGTGCCGTAGTTCACAACATTTGCAATGTACAACCCTTACTTTATTATCAACGATTTATTGCGTACCCTCTCATGGAATGAACTTCAAGCGCGCGGTATTAAATACTTTTATTTTTGACCATTATTACACATGTTTTTCTGAAAAAGCAACGTTAGTTAATGACGTTGAATTGACTTTAACATTTAAAATTTGCTTATATGTAGTGTACTGACACAAACGTATCAATATCTGCAGTTATGCTTAAATAGTTGCAATTGTTTTTGGTTGTATCGACCAAATTCCAAATTAAACTTCCTCTATATAGTAATCCCCATCACCCTTGCGCCTACTACAGTCATTAGTTAGCAGGGAACAGCGCAAAAACTTTAAGTCCCAAGCAGCCCTGAAACGTGCAGCATGTCCCAGGAGAGTATAGGGATTTTCACGGGCAGTAATCCATAAGGATTTCCATGGACGTGAAAA
The DNA here is from genome assembly GCF_000699045.2 of Agrilus planipennis. Taxonomy (NCBI): domain Eukaryota; kingdom Metazoa; phylum Arthropoda; class Insecta; order Coleoptera; family Buprestidae; genus Agrilus; species Agrilus planipennis. The sequence goes on from NW_020442467.1 coordinate 961,266, forward strand.
ACAAAATCAGTAAACAGGCAATTGGCTGCTGATACTTTTGGAAAAGCAAGGAAAATTTTACCGCAATTAAGATTTGTAGTGTGACTGAGTGACAACAAAAATATCGAAATACTGACTTAAAAGTAAACACTAAAAAGAAAGCTCGCTTGAAATATAAACTACTCGCCAAAATTAACGCACCCGTCGCCAGAAAAGTGACGTAAATTTAAGGTTTATTTTCTTGTAAACCGCTAAACCGATTTTTACGATCTTTTTTTTAATGTAGTTTGATTTTTTTTAATATTATAGAGTACACAAATGACAATAGGCTTTTACATTAAGGTTACAGCATTCTCTGAATTGCTACGATTAAAACTATCGACATCATGCTATAGTCGCACGGTTTTTGATTCGCAATTCTATTCAACAATGGTTAGAGGTTATGTGACAAGTGAACAGTACATTCAAGTCATCAAACATGTTATCCCTTTTGCACCATACATCGGCAATAATTTCCTGTTGATGCATGTTAATGCAAGTCCACAAGTTGCTCGTGCAGAGGAATATTTAGAGGATGTGGACATTGAGACACTAGACCGGCCAAGGGAGGACTGACCATAAGGAAGTTCACCCTGAGCCCCCCATCGATACAGGACCGCTGCATGCCTAAACATAAACTTTTTAGCCCATTAACCCCGGAAACTATAATTCTTGTATACAAGTCCATACAGTATTTTATTTCCTCTTAAACATTGTGTACAATACGAAAAAAAAATAAATAATTACAGAAGCAACAACAAAAGGCCATTGTGTTTAGTTAATATATAAACAAAAAATCAGAGTTCAGCATTTTTTTTTAGACTTTAAAAGCCCTTTGACTCCTAGAATTCCCGGGCCCTTTCACAGTCCCAGTACGCTCCTGAGACCCGCTACCTTTTGTATTCCAGATCTCAATGGCATATGAATTAAACAATAGATGGACTTGTTTAGATACTGCTTAACTAAGATCTTTGGTTATTACAAATGGATATCATGAATCGCTGTCTTATCGCGTTTCTTTCCTTGTCCATGGTGTCTGTTGTGATCACTGATTTCTTCAAAACGTCGAATTAAACCCTTCAGGTTGTTGTTTTGCGTAGCATGCTTTGTGTTCATACTTAAATTGTATTTAGGATATTAGATAAGTTATTAGATAAGCTGCGTAATATCGTGTATCTGCTTTGTTGATGGTCGTAGTCAAAAAACCAATTCGTTAGCAAAATTGGTCTGGGTCCTGCAGTCTTGCATTATCGTAAGACCAAGACCAAGACTGTCTTTACACTAGAAAGATCAACATCAAAACCAAAATCAAACGAACAAGACCAAGACTAAAACCAAGATCGAATGAACGAGTCCAAGACTAAAACCAATGACCGCATATGCAAGACGTACATACGTATATTACATCCGGTGGATTTATGAGTTACATAGTTAAAGCAACTTTAATATATTCTTCTTTGAAATAAAACATTTTCAGCATTTGAAATTTTCAGTTTGCTTTACTATATTTTAACACTAATACATACTAAAAAAAAATACAACGTTTAACTATGCTACACGCTACTAAAGTGAAACTTCTTCAAACACACAAACATACCGGGATAGGGGTTAAGGAATTGGTTTAATGGTATTATTTGTACACTATGAATTTAAATTTTACACTATACATGCCGGAGTATGAACGTTGCATTGAAGCGCGCTCACGGCTCTAGCAATGCAAACTACGAACTCGACTACGTGGGCAAGTAGAGAGGGGACATCCGTTGTATCATTTCGTTACATAGTAACTCGCATGAAACGAACTTACCCTACCGTGGGTAAAGAAGTCTCACTTCAAAAATAAACTTTACCAATGTTTGAAAAAGGGGATCTACAAGAATATCCTAAAAGTAGGTGTTCTTTGTTCTTATGTCTGCATACCACATGGTTGAAATATAGAGACAAACTAATTTTGTTCTATATTTGTTACTTCTTTCAAGTATCTTGTAGGTACTGTTTGGTTAATTCGATGGATAAAGGGTCAATTTATGCACTGGAGGAAGGGTAACTTCTCGAATTTTCATAAGTCATACAACTATACACATTATTTTCTTTAAAAGTTGACAAGCTCGCATGTATGACAGAAAATCTCAGCATTTAAGACAATTATTATGACAAAATTGTGATTAGGAGAATTATTAAAAAAACGTATCAATATCAGATTACATGATCATGACTAAAACTTAACCAGCAAGACTGAGACTATACCACCAAGACCAACATCAAGATCAAGACCAAGGCTAGAAATATTTGAGCAAGTCCAAGACCAAGCTCGAAAACGCAGACCAATACCAAGTCTAGGACAGACAATCAAAATGTAACAATATGATAATATATATAATGACTTCTTTTATGAGGTTGTGTATATAAAAACAAATTTTAAGGTGAGGAAGAATAATTACTCATTATTTACAGTACGTGTAGAATATACCCACTTAGAATACATAATGGATAAGACCAGGGGCGCAACATGGGAGGAGTCCACGAGTGCCTGAGCACCCACTCGATTAGATTGGGCACGCAGTCAATTCCAATCGATTCAGATAATAGCCCAACTTGAAAGTTCGGTTCAAATAGCTCAGCTAGTAAATGAGCTGCCAAACTCGATATTTGCAGCATACCCGCAGTATATAAATATTTATAGTATTATGATGGGAGCACCCAGTCAAACTGTAACGTTGTTGCGCCCCTGGATAAGACTACAGATGTTTAGTTTCATTACGAAATTGGCAACTTTGATTTCTTCACTTCCATTCCACTCTCAATTCAAATGGAAAAATTCAAATGTAAACAGCGGTTTGAGTCCACTCCACTCCAGAATAGAAACGCTACATTTAAACTAATCGTAAACCAGATGACTGGTACGCTGATATAGCTGATCAAGTTCCTTTCATGTCTCCCACCCCGCAAAGCTCCATATCATCATCATCATAAGGTCGTCAGTCCTAAGATTGGTTGGACACGTACCTCCACTCTTTCCTATCCTGAGCTAACCTTCGCATTTCCCTAAAACTAGAACAGCTCACATCTTTAACTATTTGCGAACAGTGATCTAATCTAGGTCTACCTCTACCCCTCCTAACTCCTGTTTCTGCCACTAATATGTCTCTGACTAGACCTTCATGCCTCAGAAGGTGTCCTACCAACCTATCTCGCCTATTTTTTATTGACTTCCATTGAGTCATCTGTTCTCCTATTCTTTCCAATACCTCTTCATTTTTAACCATTTCTACCCACGATATCTTCATCATCCGCCTACAACACCACATTTCGAACGCTTCTAACCTTTTCTTTTCCGCCGCGCCCACTCTCCATGTTTCGCACACGTACAACGCCGTGCTCCAAACATACACCTTTAACAACCTTTTTCGAATTTCTAAATTAACCATTCGCGAGCATAGAAGTGACTTCTTTTTATTAAAGGCGACACGACCCTGCGCTATCCTCTGCTTTATATCCCTACTACTCCTTCCATCCTCACTTATCTGACTTCCTAGGTATCTAAAATCAGCCACTTCTTCTAATTTTTCGTCTCCTATCTTTATATTCGCTCTTTCCCTACTTTTTCTTCCCTTGCATACCAGTATTTTAGTTTTACTTTTATTTATTTTCATACAGTACTGTTCTGTCAGTACCGCTTCCATTTTATTTAAAGCTCCATATACGGTTTTTAAATTTTTACCGATGTTCAACGTCTCGCGGTGTAGTAATGTTTTTTTGTATTTTATTTATCATACGGGATCTACACAGGTATCGTTTGTCTTATTTATTGCAGATAGCTTCGTTCACATTAAACTGATTCAATTACAGGGACGTAACTTGAACTCCTGAGAAATGTTAAATATTCCATCAATAAGTATCCTCTTACGATGACAGATCGTATAATTTACCGTTTTTTTATGAATTCCTGTCTCACAATTGAATTAACTGCCTACCTATATATTTCTTTGGGAAATTATAAACGTAATCCATTCGTTTTGATGAAAGAGACGCTTAATAGATTTTTTGCTTTAAATAGAAATGTCAACTAAATTTATGCAGAACTTGCGTGCCGAGAATTCTGTGCAATCAATAAATAAAAAGCGTAGGTATTATAGTCTCATTTATCTATGACAGGTTAATGAGCTATTTTACCGCTTTATTAACTAAGAATCCTTACCGCATACCTAGACTAAACAGTTGAGAAAAACACTCGAATTGAGAAATATTTCTGTTTTATCATAAAAAAATTTAATTTTTGTTTTGAAGAATCACTTCTACATGTAGATATTTTGTACAATAGTTGGTGCTATCACCTTCTTGTAGCCTACTAGTGTAGTAGCGCGTAAAACCAGGGGCTGGGGTTCTATTCCCGGCAAGGGAGTGACAGAAGCAACAATTTTTCTCATTAATTTAAGTTATCTGTAGTGAGTAAAATTAATTCGAAAATTAATTCACTAATACAGAGAAACAATTGTTTATTTATTTATGGTGATGATTTAAGACATGTATTCCTTCAAACTAAACGAATAATAAATTTTGTTAGTTCAATAGCAACAAATTAAAACAAAAACATTTACAATACACGTTCAAAATTGCCTCCCCTTACATTTTTAATTGCTCAAGAAAATTACTGATGATGGTCGCACACTCTTCTACAGAAATTTCGCACACGTCAACGTCAGTTTCGTCTACGTAGCGTACTGCCTTTCTGAGACGTTTTGCTCCAGGTTAGATACGGTATAATAGTCCACAGGGTTGAGATTCGGAGAGTTCCGAAGTCAAGCGTCCTTACCTAAGTAACTTGAAAAAAACTGTTCTCAGACGGTCATCGTTGATTTAGCAGAATGTCTTGCTGAAACACAAATCTGCCTCCAGACCGTCTAGACTGTAGAAGAACCCGCTACTGATACTCCTCTCCACTGAACTTCACGTTACTTGGGACACAGTATAAAGATTCTCTACAGTAGGTTCACTCATCTGATCTGCCTAAAATACCAACATCATAAGTTAACTTTATGTGCGCTGAACTGTCATATACGAGGACGGTTTCTATAGTTTTATTGAAATGTTTAGATACAAAATGTATTTGTACTGTGGATTCACGATGACACTCTATACAAGCCAGCCCCTGCTTAGAGGGGAACTTGCAGGTATAATGGTAAAGCGTCCCCAGAAGAGGGATGTATGGACGAGTCCGAGAAGTGAACCTAATGTACAGTCTTTATACTGGGTTTGAGTACCAATAACATTTTTCCGGTCGTACAGATACCGCCCAGATCATCACCGACCTTTCTTGGGCGGCTGGTAACGGTTTCGGCAATTATGAAACGATTCCACCGTAAAAGTCTTTGTAGATGTTTTCAGTTTTTTTCAAAAAACCAACATTGATTTATTTATTTACATCAGATTTATTTACTAAAGACAATAGAAACAAATCTATGAATACAAAAAAGACAACAATTATGTTTTAAAAATGAATATTTTTGGTATTTCTTTTGTGTACGGATGAACTTTCCCGAATCCCCCACTATGTTTTCTTTGTTTTGGACCTGATAACGTTGCTCGAAATCCATCACTTCTTGGTAAAAGAGCTCCCCTTGCTAATCTGAAAATGCTCCCAAGTTGTCTTTAAAATGATTTAAGTGAGGATGTAACATATGTTGTTTCAGGGAAATTCTGCAACCCATGATTTTGAAGTTATCAACCATATCAGAAATAAGCTCTGTAATTTTCAGCTCTTTTATTGCTGAGGAAGAGCGACTTAAGAGTATCTACGCCTGTTTTTCATATCTATATGTTCAGTAGCTGTGGAAATTTTTCAGATGCCATTAGTTTTTTTAATTGTTGGCTGACGAAAATACCAACATTAATTTTAGCCTCCAACAATTTAAGTGTGTAAATATTGAAAAGCTTCAGAATCTTGACGTAGCCTTATCAAATCGCTTCATTAGACTTAATTTTATATGAAACTGAGGCATTAAAATTAGCTTGGGATCCACAACAGGTATATTCTTGATATTGTTTTCCTATTAGTCCTATTGGTCCCCTTACGCCATAAGTGCTGCTGACAGTGAAGTGCGTCGGTTCTACTATCCCATAAACAAAGGTAGCATTGACACTTAGTATATCCTCTCTATAAACTAAATTTTTTGGCTGTTGTAAATTCTCCAAAAATATAGCAAAAAGAGTCCATGTCATTTTTACACATTTTGGGAGACGTTTTAACGCTCAAGACACACAAAACACGTGAAATTACGATAAAATAGTGTGCAATTGGCCTGAACGATTATGGTTTAGGATGTACGTTGTTTGTCCATCAGTCAGTCAGTCAGTCAGTCACGGATTCACGCAAGATACTGTTTTATAGGTACCTAATAAACGTTTTTTTTTTTTTAGAAAACTATTTACCTAGTACAGGTTTCAAATCAAAATGGGATTTGAGAAAAGATATTTATTTAACTCTGTGTAATATGAGAATTTCTTCAGAAAATATAGCACTTTTCATGAATGGTATAATAAAAGCAGTTGCTGTAATTAATTAATAAGCTCTTTTTTCTATTAAGCGTGAAAAACTTCCACTCTGTATAAAAACGTTTGTTATTGTGAAATTATTGGTGCATATGAAAATGGAAACTACTTAACTACTATTTAAAAAAAAAAAAAAGAAACTGAACCAGGTCAGTGTAGAAGTTACCATAACACAAAAATCACTTTGTAAAAGGTTTTAACGAAGTAACATTTTGAGTGGCATCGAATTACGAAATGAAAAATAGGATTGGATGCACTGAACATTAGTTTAGTCCAAATATTTGTTGTTCATTTATATACACCCCTTCAGATGTGTGCTTCGGGGCATTTAGAGGGAGAGTCCCAATTTATTTTTTGACTGTGAATTGAAATTTATAATAGCAGCATAATGTTTACCATTACATTGTAAACAAGAACGACAGCTTTCATACTTCGCAATATCACCGATCCCCACGGTGAGCGTCAGGTAAATACTCGAAAAGTTGTTGCACATACAATTTTACGCCATGTTGACGAGGAGTCGCGAATTTTCACAAATTATGTTGGTACAGCTGTTTAAGCCATACATACGTAGTTTGAATTGACAATACAATTTCAACGCACCAGTTTGTTAGTTTTGTTTACGCCCTTGCTGACAGTGTATGTATGTATATGCATTTCCAAGCACATATGTGCATGCTTTTTATGACTATGACTACTCGCAAAATGGGTGCTTAATTTTATTTTAATTTCTATTCATTTGTCCCACTATTTGGAGATTTAGCTTGGTACACCGGTACACGATGCATTTGCTGCTTCAATAACTTGAAACAAATGACTGGAACAAAAGAAACCAAACATAAGTAGCGTTGTGACTCAGCTTAAGACATCATGGAGGTCAAAAATAATTACTGTAACAATTATACTTGAACGTGTTTTTGTTTTTATTTTTGACGTTTCCGGACTATAGTTTTGATAAGAAAAACTTGTTGTGTGTTTGTTTCAGTTCGTTTTCTTAAAATAGCTAATATTAAACTACTAATTAATTCACTTTCTGACTGACGTTCATTAAAAGGCTTCTTGTCTTCAATGTTTTGTTGACTCGCTTGGGCGACATCTTCAGGAATTCTTCTTCACAAGACAGTCAGTCGAAGTCGGGTAAATATCGTCGACACTAGAGGACAAGAATCAAGGGTGACCAAAAACTCCCAGAGTGCGAGAATTGCCAATAACAACAATGTTGATTGCGAAAGATTTATTGAATAATATTACGAAAATGTTTTCTAAATGTATTATACAATCTTGTCCATAGCACCAAATGCAAAAATATATAGAATGTAATTATCGAACCAAGATGATTCAAGCCCGCGTGACTCAACAAAAGATTGAAGGTTGAGTATATACCTACAGGGGGTTAAATTCAAAATTTTTGGTAATTGTGTATATCCTTTGAATGGGAAATCCGGGATACCTAAGAAAAATCTTAATGGATTTCTATTAATAGAACAGAGTCATAAACTAAAGGGTGCATGATTTTTTTTTTAATATGGTTGGAAGGGTTATCCCACAGACATACAGAAAGGATTAGGCATCCCCTGTTTAGCTATAAAATAAAGACAGGCAAAAACCTATAAGAAAGACAAAGCAATCTTCGTTGCCTTTTTCTAGAATTTTGATTGGCCTACGTCACAATCCTGTAGGTGTGTATGAATGAGGTAAAGAAAGATGAAAAGAGACAAGTATTAGTAACAAGGTCATTTTCTCACTTTCTAGAGAGTGATATGAAGATTGGAAAAACTTTGGCGGTTGTTGTAGAACAAACAGAATAGCTCAAAACCCCAACGCCAAAACAAGACACTGTAGTTGTCCGAAGCACAGTTTACTTCAGCCCCTGAAGAAGGTAACTTTGTTACCGAAAAGTGCTTCGGACAACTACAGTGTCTTGTTTTGGCGTTGGGGTTTTGAGCTATTCTGTTTGTTCTTCTAGAGAGTGGTCAATTTCATGAGGGTATTGCTCAAGATGTTAAATATACTTTAAAATGTAGGAATGAGTTACAGCGATAGAAGAATGGTACTTAGTTTCTATAAAGAGCAAGGGGCAGTTATAGTGCTGGAGCAGCAACGTAGAGAACTAAATATTAGGAAGGGAGTCGGGCAAGGGTGCACACTGTCACAGCTACTTTGTAATCCATTCATCGAAGACGCGATCAACATCATTAAAGACAGTACAATTGTAGGGATAGATATAAAGGGGCAAAAAATTGGTATGCTAACATTTACAGATGATATAGCAGTATTAGCATCTAGCAAGGAGGAATTAGGGATCGCTTTAAATAAAATGGAAGTGGTATTGACAAAACTGTATTATGTGGAAATAAATAAAAGCAAAACAAAAATACTGGTATGCAAGGGAAGAAAAAATAGGTAGAGATAGAAGACGAAAAATTAGAAGAAGCAGCTAATTTAAGGTATCTAGAAAGTCAGATAAGCCAGCACGGAAGGAGCAGTAGGGATATAAGGCAGAGGATAGCGCAGGGTCGAGTCCCCTTCAATAAAAAGAAGTCACTTCTATGCTCGCGAACGATTTTAGAATTTAGAAAGTCCAAAAAGATTGCTAAAGGTGTGTTTGGAGAGCGGCGCTGTAGGGGTGCGAAACATGGACGATAGAGAAAAGAAAAGGTTAGAAGCGTTGGAAATGTGTTGTTACCGGCGAATGATGAGGATGCCGTTGATAGAGAAGGTTAGAAATAAAGAGGTATTAGAAAGAATAGGAGAACAGAGGACTCTATGAAAGTCAATAAAAAATAGGCGGAATATGTTAATAAGACACCTTCCCAGGCATGAAAGTCTAATCAGAGACATATTAAAGGCACAAACAGGAGTTAAGAGGAGTAGAGGTAGACCTATATTAGATTACTGTTAGCAAATAGTTAAGGATGTGGGATGTTCTAGTTTTAGGGAAATACGAAAATTATCTCAGGATAGGAAGGAGTGGAGATGCATGTCCAACCAGTCTTAGGACTGACGACCTTATGATAATGATGATTGCTCAGTCCATTCTCTATGTCTGTAAATTATCCTTAATAAGTATTAAGAGATCTTGGGTAATGATAAAAATATCTTACATAACCACCAGAACTGCGTTATCGGCGTATCCCGAAAATTTTAATGCGCATTCCGACCACAAATATCTCTTGTACGAATTGCTTAGCTATCAACTCGAATGGTCGTGAGAAGTATTATATCATTTNGAATTACGAAATGAAAAATAGGATTGGATGCACTGAACATTAGTTTAGTCCAAATATTTGTTGTTCATTTATATACACCCCTTCAGATGTGTGCTTCGGGGCATTTAGAGGGAGAGTCCCAATTTATTTTTTGACTGTGAATTGAAATTTATAATAGCAGCATAATGTTTACCATTACATTGTAAACAAGAACGACAGCTTTCATACTTCGCAATATCACCGATCCCCACGGTGAGCGTCAGGTAAATACTCGAAAAGTTGTTGCACATACAATTTTACGCCATGTTGACGAGGAGTCGCGAATTTTCACAAATTATGTTGGTACAGCTGTTTAAGCCATACATACGTAGTTTGAATTGACAATACAATTTCAACGCACCAGTTTGTTAGTTTTGTTTACGCCCTTGCTGACAGTGTATGTATGTATATGCATTTCCAAGCACATATGTGCATGCTTTTTATGACTATGACTACTCGCAAAATGGGTGCTTAATTTTATTTTAATTTCTATTCATTTGTCCCACTATTTGGAGATTTAGCTTGGTACACCGGTACACGATGCATTTGCTGCTTCAATAACTTGAAACAAATGACTGGAACAAAAGAAACCAGACATAAGTAGCGTTGTGACTCAGCTTAAGACATCATGGAGGTCAAAAATAATTACTGTAACAATTATACTTGAACGTGTTTTTGTTTTTATTTTTGACGTTTCCGGACTATAGTTTTGATAAGAAAAACTTGTTGTGTGTTTGTTTCAGTTCGTTTTCTTAAAATAGCTAATATTAAACTACTAATTAATTCACTTTCTGACTGACGTTCATTAAAAGGCTTCTTGTCTTCAATGTTTTGTTGACTCGCTTGAGCGACATCTTCAGGAATTCTTATTCACAAGACAGTCAGTCGAAGTCGGGTAAATATCGTCGACACTAGAGGACAAGAATCAAGGGTGACCAAAAACTCCCAGAGTGCGAGAATTGCCAATAACAACAATGTTGATTGCGAAAGATTTATTGAATAATATTACGAAAATGTTTTCTAAATGTATTATACAATCTTGTCCATAGCACCAAATGCAAAAATATATAGAATGTAATTATCGAACCAAGATGATTCAAGCCCGCGTGACTCAACAAAAGATTGAAGGTTGAGTATATACCTACAGGGGGTTAAATTCAAAATTTTTGGTAATTGTGTATATCCTTTGAATGGGAAATCCGGGATACCTAAGAAAAATCTTAATGGATTTCTATTAATAGAACAGAGTCATAAACTAAAGGGTGCATGATTTTTTTTTTAATATGGTTGGAAGGGTTATCCCACAGACATACAGAAAGGATTAGGCATCCCCTGTTTAGCTATAAAATAAAGACAGGCAAAAACCTATAAGAAAGACAAAGCAATCTTCGTTGCCTTTTTCTAGAATTTTGATTGGCCTACGTCACAATCCTGTAGGTGTGTATGAATGAGGTAAAGAAAGATGAAAAGAGACAAGTATTAGTAACAAGGTCATTTTCTCACTTTCTAGAGAGTGATATGAAGATTGGAAAAACTTTGGCGGTTGTTGTAGAACAAACAGAATAGCTCAAAACCCCAACGCCAAAACAAGACACTGTAGTTGTCCGAAGCACAGTTTACTTCAGCCCCTGAAGAAGGTAACTTTGTTACCGAAAAGTGCTTCGGACAACTACAGTGTCTTGTTTTGGCGTTGGGGTTTTGAGCTATTCTGTTTGTTCTTCTAGAGAGTGGTCAATTTCATGAGGGTATTGCTCAAGATGTTAAATATACTTTAAAATGTAGGGATGAGTTACAGCCACTAGAAGAATGGTACTTAGTTTCTATAAAGAGCAAGGGGCAGTTATAGTGCTGGAGCAGCAGCGTAGAGAACTAAATATTAGGAAGGGAGTCGGGCAAGGGTGCACACTGTCACAGCTACTTTGTAATCCATTCATCGAAGACGCGATCAACATCATTAAAGACAGTACAACTGTAGGGATAGATATAAAGGGGCAAAAGATTGGTATGCTAACATTTACAGATGATATAGCAGTATTAGCATATAGCAAAGAGGAATTAGAGATAGCTTTAAATAAAATGGAAGCGATATTGACAAAATAGTATTGTAGGCAAAGAGCGAAATATAGGAGAAACAGGAGTTAAGAGGAGTAGAGGTAGAGTCAGATTCGATTACTGTCCGCAAATAGTTAAGGATGTGGGATGTTTTAGTTTTAGGGAAATTCGAAGATTATCTCAGGATAGAAAGGAGTGGAGGTGCGTGTCTAACCAGGGAGGACCTTTTGATGATGATGATGAAGAACCGCATTAGGGACTATTCATAACATACAAAAGTCATCATCAGTCCTAAAACTGGTTGGACACAATCCTTCATACTTTCGTAGCACCCCTAACTATTTGTGAACAGTAATCTAATCTAAGTCTACCCCTGCTCCTCTTAGTTGTTGTTTCTGTTTCTAATATCCCTTATATATAATCTAACTATCCCTTCATAGCTGAGGAGGTATCCTACCAACCTGTCTCGGCTATTTCTTATTGAGTTCCATGACACTTTACGCTCTTCTACTCTTTCTAATAACTCCTCATTTCTAACCTTCTTCATCACGATATCGTCGTCATTTGCCTGTAAAACTACATTTCGAATGCTTCTAACGTTTTCTTTTCCCCCGCGTTGCATCATTTCACAATCGTATTCCAGACATATGTACATCTTTAACAATCGCATTTCTAAGTGTAGGTAAGTGAGGGTAGATGAATCCTTTATCGAATTTCTACGTGGGGCTAAGTGTGGAGTAGATAAACCCTTGAATCTTTAATCACTAAGTGTTGTAGATTTACAACTATTTGAAGACAGAAACGGTCCAGAGTCAGTTTTACAGAACTGACTATAAAAATTGACGTGGACACTGGATGAAGAGGAACGGTGGGAATATTGAATATAAATGCAAACGAATCGATTGAAAAATGTTAAAAGGCAAGAGAACTAGATGAAATAAGAATAATAGAAGACGTTTATGAAGGCTGGACTGTATGAAGCATACAGCGATGTCGCATCTTATATGGTATTATGACGGTCATAAGCGCAAGTAGGGTTCGGAAGAATTTCTTTCATGCCATTAAGTACCCATAAAGAATGAAAATTAGAGAACGTGCAACGTAGTGAAAAGTCGGATGAAAGAGGCGCTGTCGTCAACTTTTATGAGAGGTCAGGAAATGTGTTTTTCGTGTGGCCACGTGGGCGACTAATTTCGACTCATAAGTCCGCAGATTTACGATTAAACGGAGTGGGGAGACGACTACATGCGTTTCGTTTATGTTAATGGGCAGGCGTGGGCGTACGACCACTTTTTTCGGGTTCGCGTTGCAACAGCATCCACAACAACAACAGCAGGGCAGAAGATGAGATGTGTATCGAAACAAAACGAGCGTTTTGCTCAACTAGAAAGCTCACCCACCGGGTAATACCAAAATGCACCGTCACCAAACCATTGCTCCACAATTGGGCTCGCCCCAGTTACTTGTATCCAAATTCTAGCACCTCCTTACTTCAGGTTTACACTAAAAGGAAATTTCATTCCCGTTTTTAGGTGGGAATAAATACGAAGCCTCTTTTTGTTGTTTTACTCTAGTTGTTTTGCTGGACGGTTAAAATAGTGAATCAAAATGACTTTAACGGAGTTGCAACCGTGTTAGGGATTAACGTAAGTTACGTTGTTAAACATGATATTTGACAGTGCATTTCGTGTCTTCACGGACTGAACAGACATTTATTCATGGGCATTATTCATAAGTGTGACTATTAATGTTGTAATAATATGCAAATGACTTCTTACAAGTGATGATCGCAAGATTAGAGCCCCCGGCCGGGGGTCAATTGCCTCTAATTTTGTGGTTGTCCCATGACTATTTTACGTAAAACCGGTGAGACGCTTTACATTTGTACCGTTTTAAAATGACAATTGTACTACAATAGTTCCTGATCCTTATCCGCTTTTTGATGGTTTAAAATCCGTTTAAGGACTAGATGCGCCAACTATATTAACCTCGCTTTAAAAAACACGACCGTAATTGCGATATGTTAAAATCATATTTAGATGAGATGTCTGGTTTTGTCCTCCCGCAACATTTTAATCCTTGAACTCGTACAATAAATTGTGGCGAAATAACTCTTTTTGTTTTTTCTGTGTGTAAATATTTTTTCTAATTTTATTTCATTTCAATTAATATTTCATTTCAAGTAATATTTCCTTTCAGTCTAAACTCTATTGTTCTTTCAATCACTTTTACCTGGAAATCCAACTTCAACCATACCTGCATGCACTCCCATACTAATATCTGGTTTTACCCTTAATTGCTTTCTCTTGAATTCTGTACTATCTAATTCTGTGTATTCCTAGAAACTAGTGTCTTCACCCTCTCTCTCACTACTTTTCCTTCTAGAACATTCTANATCCAAAAAGATCGAAATCGCGATCCGCGTCTGGCAGTTTCGACAGAATACAGACCACTTCGAATTATTTTACTCGATTATGGTTGCGTCGCTTTATTTTAACTAACGGATTCAAAAAGAACGAAATCAAGACTGAAAGAAGTGGGCCTTATGAATTAAGTTTACTTCGCACCCATTCTAAACTTAAAAAAAGTTATTTTAAAGATGAGGTTCTTTCGTAAAACACGCAATACTATAGTCCACGTAATACTGAAAAAATCTTACTAACAAACTGAATGCATTTTTTTATGATTTACTACCATTTTTTAAGTTGCTGGTTGTTGTTTTAAGATATAAAGAGCTAAATTGGTACCATTTTACCTTATGAACGTATTCATCCTTAATACGGAGATTTTTTAAAATCCTTACATGCTAAAGCAAATCTACAGATTCATCATCAGTTGTAATTCACCGTTCTGGTCTTAAATTCGTGATTCAGGTTCAGGTGCAATTGGTCCACACACAATCTTTCAATAATGTTTAAGTCTGTCAATGGCGTATTGATGAGATCAAATAAAATCAAGATCGCGATTGAATCTGCTCTTATTTTCAAATAGATTTTACCCTCGGCTTCGCTCGCCTTAATGTCCTAAATATATGTCAAAGATCAACCACGACCACATAAAACTAATTTTACTATTCCATTGGAATAGCGTTTTTTTTTTTCAGATAAAAGGTACCCTACGTCCTTTTCTGTACCCTGAATATCCTAAGTTAATCTTTGCATTTCCCAATAGGTGTAATATCCCACAAGCATAACAATTAACAAACAGTAACATAATCTAGATCTACCTCTGCCCCTCTTTACTCCTGTTCCTAACTATTTATCATCCTATTTCTCCATTTCTTTTCGATTTAGTTGGCAATTTTTTTTAATTCAATAACAATTCTATCCTAATAAATATATTTAAACTGGCTTTAGATACATTGTTTTATGCATTTCTCATATTTTGACATTTGCTTTTTAGTCCCTAGTTTTATTATTTTTATGTAATAATGAACACTGGCTTGATACGGGTGCGAAACATAGACGGTGCGTGTGGCGAAAAAGAAATGGTTAGAGGTATTCGAAATGTGGTGTTACAGGCGAATGATGAGGATACCGTGGATGGAGAAGGTTAGAAATGAAGAGTTACTAGAAAGAATAGGAGAACAGAGAACTCTATGGATGTCAATAAGAAATAGGCGAGATAGGTTGGTAGGACACCTTCTCAGGCATGAAGNACATTGCGAAACGGATAATCGTAGTTCATAAGAATTAAACTACATCTACATTACGACATTTTTAGAATTTATTTTGTAGACAGGTCGTTTAAATGGTGTCAGTCAAATAGAGTCACAAGAAAAAGTTAATTAAATTTCAAACTCCTCAGTAAAACAAAAAATTTATCATCAAGAATCATGTATAAAGAGCAACATGCAGTTACAGAGCTTGAACAGCAACGTAGAGAAGTAAATATGTATTAGGAAGAGTCAGACCAGAATGCACACTGTACCGTTACTTTTTAATTTATACATCGAAGAAGCGCACAGCACCATTAAAGACAAGACAACTGCAGGGATAGATATAGAGAGGCAAAAGATTGGTATGGTTAGATTTGCAGATGATATAGCAATATCATCATCTAGCAAGGGGAGCCAGAGATAACCTTAAATAAAATGGAAGCGGTAAAACAGTAGTGTATGAAATTAAAAGTAAAACAGAAACTAGTATGCAAGGCAAGAAAAAGTAGGGAAAGAAAAGAAATCCGAAAAAGATTGTAAGATGTGTGTGTTTGGAGCGCGTCGCTATATGGGTGCGAAACATAGACGGTGGGCGCAGCGGAAAAAAGAAGTTTAAAAATGAAAAGGTATTAGAAAGAATAGGAGAACAGATGGAAGTTGTGGCAACCCGCCTGTCTCGTGCCAGTTCGCGTCACACACTCCACATGTCTCCAGGCAGAGATCACGTCGTCACTCTTACTGATGTGTCCAGGCGTGCTCACGGGACTAAACATCTTTTCTCCTTTTTCTGTAGAACAATACGAAATAGGCGAGATAGGTTGGTAGGACACCTTCTCAGGCATGAAAGACTAGTCAGAGTAGTATGTCTCTGAGAAACAGGAGTTAAGAGGAGTAGAGGTAGACATAGATTAGATGACTGTTCAGAAATAGTTTTAGGGAAATGCGAAGATTAGCTCAGGATAGGAAAGAGTGGAGGCGCGTGCCCAACCAGTCTTAGGACTGACGACTGACAACTGACGACTGACGACTGCTCAGTCCATTCTCTATGTCTGTAAATTATCCTTAATAAGTATTAAGAGATCTTGGGTAATGATAAAAATATCTTACATAACCACCAGAACTGTGTTATCGGCGTATCCCGAAAATTTTAATGCGCATTCCGACCACAAATATCTCTTGTACGAATTGCTTAGCTATCAACTCGAATGGTCGTGAGAAGTATTATATCATTTTTTCACATAACAATAAAACTAATTACTATTATTGTTACTATTGTTGTCTCAATTAAAATAAGCAAGTTATTCTAGACAAGAAACAAACAAATAAGGTTTGCCTCCTTAATATAATAAAATCTTCATATTCATTTCTTGTCTTAATTTAACCAAATTCGTAAATACTACGTTCGTCCTATATAAGTACTTCAAAATATCCGAAAGGTGAAAATCTTTTAACGTCTACTTCACCGATGTTTGGAATGTATTCGAATCCGTTTAGTGCACTAAGTAATGGTGACGATATAAAGTTCGCCGTTTCTTCTGTAAGCATGTATCAATGTCAAACAACTCACCGTTTCATAGTATCTCCTTCGCCTCGGCTAAATCCAGCTTTACTGTACACATAAATTCTCGAGCCACCTCTGTACCATTTGACACTGTGTAGCTCTCCGCACTGAGATGTGTCAACTTTACATGGCAGAAATGCGCTGCTTCCTACCAATGCTTTCACCTCTTTAGTTGCCCCTGAAACGTAATTGATTTAATTAAACCATTTGAAATGGCGACGTTAAATGGAATGAAAAGCCGTTCGTGTTCTCTTTCCTAAACGCTCTCATTTTTTTTTTCTCACTTTAAGCGAATGCGAAAGGTACTTAGAAAATGTTTAGTAAAATGTAAACGATTAGAAAAGTGCTACGGTAATTAACCACAAGTACAATAATTACCTATAAAATTCGACCATTAAATGTGTCAGACAAGCTTTAAGTTATAGTCGGGGAAGTAATACACAAAAATAGGTCAAACTTTCGAATATAAGATGCGGTTTTCTGCATTCGATTCCTACAAATAGCGCAGTAAACGCCATCTGTAGCACGATGCTACATTTTAGGATTACGTACACTCCAACAAGGTCCACCTGTGTGGATACCTACTTGCTGAAAACGAATCCCGGCGTAGCCAACCTCAACGTGATAGGCACGTTACCATAATCGAGTAAAATAATTCGAAGTGGTCTGTATTAAAACGTGCTGTTAAGACAGCAGATAAAAGTTGGTCTGTGTTCTGTCGGANTATAAAACATAGGATAGTACAGGCTCAAGTCGCCTTCAACATAAAGAAGTAAACATCGATGCTGGGCTCGGCGGAAAAGAAAACGTAAGAGGTGTTCTAAATGTGGTATTACAGACGAATGTTGAGAATACCGTGGATTGAGAATGATAGAAGTGAGGAATTAGAAAAAATAGAAGAACAAAGGTCATCATAATAATAAGGTCATCAGTCCTAAGAGTAATTCTTATTCAATGCTTTTTAGATACGTTTTCTAATATGTGTAATAGAATCATATTGATCGAAATGTCTATGGTTTAGTTATTCATGAGTTTTAGGGAATTTAAAATTGATTAACTCTTTTAAAATGCATGTCCCTTATAACTGCTATTGAATTACCTCCAGATTTAAATTTTGCAACGAAAACGTCAAGTTCCGGTAAAACCTGAATAACCCGCACGAATGCAGGCACACTGGTGCTTCGGAAAAAAATATCGGCTTTCATGTCGGTTTAGATCACCATCAAATTTATTCGCTATCGATAAACCGAACGCGTTGCTTTCCATAAAGTTCAGCTTAGTCAGAAAGAATAAGATCTGAAGAAAATAAAAGAAGGAAATTTTGGAAAGAACGCCTCTACGTTTAGCCGTTTAATCATTTAAGAAGGTAATTTGAATAAAATTCTAAAGCACTTTAAATACTTGAATAATTAAGTACCTGACGGCAACTTCAAACTTAGAACGAGCAGAGATGCGAAAACGAAACTTTCGTTCATTAAAACGTTCACTTTGTCAATTAATAACCGCAACACAACAAAAAAACACCAACGTCTTTAACAAATTCAACTCACAATTATTAAGAGACGTCATTAACTATCGTAGCCTTCTGATTAATTTTTTTAATTGCTTCAGTAGTAACAACTTTTGAACAAAAAATTTAGTTTCATACATTATGGTCATATACTGGGTTATTCTAATAGAAATGTCCAAACGTTCAACGAAAACTGATGCTGAAAAAGTAATAACTAACAAAAGTGGTCTTCATCTTCAAAATTTGCCGTGACCAGTCTTAGTATTGATCGAGGAAAACAAACACAAAAATAAGCTAAACCTACAATTTTTCTGCATTTAGTCGGATCAAGACACGGTTATCCGAAAAATTAAAATTAAAAAATATAAGTGCATTGCTAAGTTGTTATAAATAAAATCGCTCAGTAATGAAAGAAGTAAGTCCAATTTTGTTATTCAGAGTTTTGCGGGTCACTGAACACGAATATGCAGTCGGCAATGGCCTCCGAAGTACCTGGGGCCCAGTTTAATATATTAATATTAATTTTTCTACTTTTGGCGATGATTCCGTGTGTGGTCACTTTCATAGGGCGTCCAGACCATGGATCGTCTTCTAGAGATTCACGTCCTTGATTTAATGAGCGGCACCATTTATAAACCATAGCTACAAACGGCGCGGGCATCTCTTTGAAAATAGTTTAGACGTTCTTTCTAAAGCTTGGTAAGAAGCATAACCGCGCTGCTCAATTTTCTCCGTAGTAAACGTTGTCTTCCCGATTAAATTACTTGGTCGTCGATAGCTCAAAAACTAATGCGCCTATTGTAAAAACTAAAAACTTTTGGGTGTTTCATTCCCACCAGCCAGTAATGCTGGTGGGCGGGCAGTCCCTCCGGACTACGCCNACATTTGTAATAGGAATTGCTTTTCATATTAATAAAATGTACCTACTTATGAACCTCCCAAACATTGGTTTTGACACCATGTGTTTAGTTACCCATCCCACTACCAGCGATGATTATGAGTTGGAGTCTATAATGACGATTATTAACAATGGTCACGCTTCATGTAGTATCATTGTTAATCGCCAGGTTTACTAACAAATAATAATGTTAGGTTAGGATTGCTTTTTGTCCAAGTACTGACAGTGTATCGCCATCTAATGGGTATTTGCTGCTACTAAAGTACTATTTTATTTAATTAGAAAAGACCTTCCTATTTATTAAGTTCCTGGTTAGAAATTTATAAAAATCGTCAGATGCGAATCGCGATTTCGATCTTATTATTAATTTATCGCTGGTGAGATCATGTAAGATCTACATCACAATTCACGTTTCGTGGTAATTTCAATAAATTTCGTTTCTTGCTAACAGTATTTTCAATCGTAATTCGCCTAGCGTTGAGCATCAATTATAACTTCGTCTATTCATAAGGGATGTAATTTACATCAAATGTTTTCTAATTGATCAAAGTCCACTGCTGTTTTAGTTAGACCAGTTAATGCTTCCTCGTTACTACGTTACAAACATCTTTGCGGGTCTATTCAAAACCTAAATGTGTTTTTGAAATCTGTATCTTGTTAGAAAAGGTGACTACATGCTTCACGCTTTGAAGCTGAGTAAAGTCACTGTAACTGGCTGGAACCATGTTTTCCAAATCCAGAAAAACACACTAGCCGCTAGTGTTTAGTTAAGATTTTTGTGCCTTGTAAAAAACTTTAGCGTGTTTCACTACCACCAGCTACTAACGCTGATGACAGGCAGTCCCTGTAACCCACACACCAGTTACTAGTACACGACAAGAAGATAGAACGAAAGGCCCTCGGTTTTGGGATTGTCGGAAGTAGAAACAGGTGAGATAGACGAAATGAAGACAGAAGAGAGTGAAATATTATCTGTGGAATATTACTGCCTCAGAATTTGCTTAATTGATCCAAGGAGACCACAGAAAAACTTGGACCAACGCAGATGGACCCGGAATCGAACCGACGTTCTCCCGGATCAATGTCGATATTTATACTAACGGTAAGTCGCTCAACACATTGATGTGCTAATGGGAAAACTCACTCCCTTCCAACCCCATCATTCCGCGGATTTGAAAGCACACCCTCGTACCTCTACTACGAATAATTAATGATTTCGGAATACTAATTAGAGATCATTCATCGATGATGAAAACTATTGGTGAAAGGCGTGATAGTCTAAGAACTCATTTCAGTAGCCTGCTGGGGTTTAAGCACCAAGCATGAATTACGTATCTCGATTTCTTCTTAACCTAACTTAAAGCAAAAGTTTGAGAATTATCGATCCTATGAAAAAGCGATGGCGCCATTTATTTTCAGCACTGCCATGCTAACGAAAACATGAATTGATGTTGAGTTTTTGCAACTTTTATTAATAGAACTTTCTGGTCATCTAAAAATAGTTCTGTTGATACAATTACACACACACACACACGCGCATATCAGTTATATTCCGTTATATCGTCAGTTATATAAATAAGTGGAGTAAAATTTCATTGCAAATGCGCGATACGCATTTATACAATTAGTGATGATAATGCAAAAACACGTTCAATTCCATGGCAATTCATTCAGTTTCGCAGCATTTAAATGCTATAATAATTTATTTATTATTCTGTAAAACAGACCGTAATTACTGTAGTTCGGTTGAAACAACAATTTGTTTTTATTTCGTTCGCACAAATAAACCGCAGGCAATTAGAATGATTGATGGCACTATGTAGGGATCAAAACAGTTTAAAGTTAAATTACTTTTAGAAAACTAGTAAAATGCCTACCTGAGACATGTCAGACAAGGATGCATACTGTCACCGCTATTTTTTAATCTATACATCGAGGACGCCATAAATATTATTAAACACAAGACAACTTTAGGGATAGATATACAGAGGACGGTTAGTATACTTAAATCTGCAGATTATATAGCAATATTAGCATCTAACAAGGAGGAGTAATAAATCGTTTTATATAAAATGGATCCAGGGTAAAGGTCTAGATGATGGCCCCCTCCCCCGAAGGGGTTAGGAGTGGAGGGATATCGAAAGAGGAGACCTCCTCCCATCACTGTACAATAAAAAGTTCGTGGCGGTCTCACCCCCATAAAAAGTTGTGGAGGTTCAAAGTTAATAAATATGCTATTTTTTATACATTTCTAGGCATGTGAATATTTATACAGTCATTCTTAAACAATATTCAAAGGTAAAACTAACATAAAAATATTGAGACAGTTATATAAAACATTATTTAAATAGCTTTATCAATAGGGTAGGTTAGGTTAGGTTAGGTTAGGTTAGGTTATCGGGTTTTGTTCAAGTAACCACCCTCTTTCGATCCCTCACCTCCACCCGCTTGAAAATATATTTTTTAATGAATTTTATTTGAATTGTAGTGTATGAAAATTGTCAAAATAATCAACTTTCGACCCCCATAACTTTTTGGCTGGTGGCTGATTTTCAGTATCTATAGGAAGACAAATAACTCAGATTGGAAGGAGCAGCAGAGATATAAAACATAGGATAGTACAGGCTCAAGTCGCCTTCAACATAAAGAAGTAAACATCGATGCTGGGCTCGGCGGAAAAGAAAACGTAAGAGGTGTTCTAAATGTGGTATTACAGACGAATGTTGAGAATACCGTGGATTGAGAATGATAGAAATGAGGAATTAGAAAAAATAGAAGAACAAAGGTCATCATAATCATAAGGTCATCAGTCCTAAGAGTGGTTG
Source organism: Agrilus planipennis (assembly GCF_000699045.2). NCBI lineage: Eukaryota > Metazoa > Arthropoda > Insecta > Coleoptera > Buprestidae > Agrilus > Agrilus planipennis. The sequence continues at coordinate 983,585 of NW_020442467.1, forward strand.
GACACGTACCTCCACTCTTTCCTATCCTGAGCTAAACTTCGCATTTCCCTAAAACTAGAACAGCCCACATCGTTAACTATTTGCGAAGAGTAATCTAATCTAGGCCTACCTCTACCCCTCCTGTTTCTGCCTCTAATATGTCTCTGACTAGACCTTCATGCTTGAGAAGGTGTCCTACCAACCTATCTCGCCTATTTTTTATTGACTTCCATAAAGTCCTCTGTGCTCCTACTCTTTCCAATACCTCTTCATTTCTAACCTTTTCTACCCACGATATCCTCATCATCCGCCTATAACACCACACAAAGGTCATAATAGAAGTCAAAAAGAAATATGCGAGATAGGTTCGTAAGACACTTCTCAGGCATGAATGTTTAATCAGAGACATATTGGAAGCAGAAACAGGAGTTAAGAGGGGTAGAGGTATACCTAGATTAGATTACTCTCCACAAATACATAGTTAAAGATGTGAGATGTTCCAGTTTTTGGGAAATGCGAAAATTAGCTCAGGATAGGAAAAAGTGGAAGTATGTGTCCAACTTTAAATCAAATGTTTGTAGGTTACTTGGAGTCTTAAACCTTTTGGTACAAAGTCAATGGTCAATTCTTTACTAAAAATAACTAACTTTCAGTGATACTTCCTCCAGTTAATCTCAATACTGGAAAACTCTCTGATAATTTCAAATCGAACAGTTATTATATGACAATTGAATAGAATCCCAATTTACCTCAAAATTAGGACAAAGAATTGCTTGTAATAGAATTCTCATACAACTGCTAAACAAATATTTGAAATAATCGATCTCGATTCGTAGCTAAACAGGGGACAAGCATTTCACTTTTGTAGTTGTTTGAGGTTGTCTAAATAAATGATGTAAAGTAATTCCACAAAAGATTTGTATCGGTAATGTTCCTAAAATTGTTATTCAATTCAATAATTATGTTATTTGCTTGTATCGTAATTAATTTATTAAAGTTCAAATAAATAACTATTCAGAATACGTGACCTTCATCTTAAGTTTTAATCGCTGCAAGCCAAAATCGAAGATATAACATCTGCCTTGCTTACAGGATAAAAACATTCTTTAAATGGCTACTGACTTTCATTTTTAGAGCTTTGTACCCGAAGGATCCAACGGAATCCTATTGTGGTAGCAACACAGCGCGTTCGTCCGTCCACCTGTCGTGAACTCCTTTTAACTACTAAACGAAATGAGATATCTACCTGAAATTGACACATAATGTGTAAATCGTTAGTCCAAAGTCGAAGATTGTATTAAATATCATTAAAACTTTATTTGAAGCAGACACCAAGCATACAGTTGTCTGATATCATTAGCTCGCACAGCAAAAATACATTTCATTTAATTCTTACACATAAAATAATTCTTCGAGGAAATTGTACTTATTTTCTTGCGATAACAGTAAAATCTTAGCATTCTTTAGGTATCTCAGAAACTATATATTTTGAGATAATTGCAATTTTAGTTAAAACATTGTTATTTTTCTCAATGTAGCTGCATATTTGTAATAATTCTGTTGTGAGTAAAAAAGTTTCAGACAAAAAAATGCCAGGCGGCTATTAAACTTACGTAATTTGATATAAAAGCTTTTTTGTAGAGAATTGAATTTTCTTTAAAAAGAAGTTTCTTTAATCTCTTTGAACTTTGACAAACTTTGGAGAGCTTGAAATGTCGACTCAAACTTCTCTCCCAATTACACACATTTGTTCCATCACCAAGAACAATATTTTCGGTATTAATAAAAGAATTAAAAAAAAAAGCATATTTTAGATCCACCCTAGTGTACATAAATAGGTACTTCATACAGTGTAAAAACGTAATTAGACTTAAAGCTACTTTGTAAGGAAGTAAAACTCGTTTCTTTTTTAATTCATTTTTGTAAAAGTTTGCAAGTTGTTATTACTTAAACAAATTGAATGTATTGATCACTTGAAACTGTATTGTTCGATTTTGATAACGTACCTATCACGCAGGGTGAACTACGCAGTGGATTCAGTTAAGCAAGTAGATATCCATCTGTTTAAATGGACCTTGTTGAACCTATTAAATTCTACTAAATGTGCATTGTACTACAGATGGCGTTTACCGCACCGTTTGTAGGATTTCATAAAACGTGCTGTGTTAAGGCAGCAGGTAGGGTTGGTCTGTGTTGCTTCTCTTTTAAGCGCGAGCGCCCATCCTTCCCTTTAGTATTGGGCCACCCTCTTCACAGTTCATCTCCCCAACCTCCCTCCCTCACCTCTTTACCTATCTCCCACTGAATCCTCTCCCTTTCCCCAAACTTCTCCCATCTTCTCCCGGTAGTCATAACCACTAGGTTGAACTACCATCTCGAGGAGGGTTTTTAGTCGGTAGGCGCTCCCACCAGGAGTGAATCCGACACTACCCCCCTTGGGGGGGTGTCCAGAAGATTTCCCCTCCTCGAGGTGAAAATAAACAAAAAAAAAGGTCTGTGTTATGTCGGGGTATCTACGACGCGCTCATGAAATCCAACCAGATTGAAATCACGATTCGCGTCTGACAGTTTCGAGACAGAACACTGACGACTTCTAATTTCTTTATTAAATTGAATGTATCTATTATTTTCTATTGAACATTTTTTTTTTATTATGATAGCGAACTATATATCGTAAATATACAAATTACACTACCCTTAAGGTATTCGTTTAGAGTTTAAAGCATAAGGTCTAAGAAGTAAGAAGAGAAAAAATCCCGCCATGGTTGTCACGGAATGACCTCATACACACACATACTGAAATGTTTGAACTCCGATCGAACCTAAGGAATGTTAAGGAAGGAGGTTTAGAAGAAATAAAAGAACGCAAGAGGTCATTCTAGTATAGAAAACGTTAGAAAAGAGAAAGTGTAGATCTATCGAGAATTATGCTAAAAGGGAAAATTTTTGATAAAAATGAGTATACTGAAGAATGAGAGAATACAGAGACAGAAAAGTGATCTTGTAGTTTGTATAGAGCAATTGTAAATTATATAGTTTGAACAGCAACGTAGAGAAAATAATATAAGAAAGGGAGCTACAGTAACATTATTAATAGTAGGACAGGTCCTAAGATAGATGGATATACAAGGGCAAAACATTAGCATGATTAGTTTTGCGGACGATATAGCAGTATTAGCATCTAGCAGAGAGGATCTAACTCTAACTAGAATGAAAATAAATAAGAACAAAATCAAAATATTTGTTTTTAAAAGAAATAAAAGTCGAATTATAAGAACATAGAATTCTTATTTAGAACTTTGATCTGTTATTGACAAGAATGAAATTGAAAGACTAAATATCTACATACAGATGGTACTTTTGCCGAAACACTTTGTATATTAGATTGCAGCCAGCCCTCTGTTAATTTGTGATTTTCTATTATGATCAGAATCTTATAATTCCTTTAGGTGTTATAAAATAGTTGAGATAAAATTAGATCTCAATTTGTGTTGAAATTCTAAGAAAAGGCGTCCCCATTTTGCTAGCCAGTCTGACAATAAATTCTGCTACCGTAGAAATTACAGGTAGTAAAGGCGGTAGAATAAAAATTGAAGGATTTTTCCCGCAATAGAAATCCATTGTATTTAAGAACCATTAAAATTCTATTACCTGGGAATGGATATATAGTTTGTTCTTACAAGACAATCTCTGTGATAAGTTGTTCAGGCGCTTTTCTTATGTCAGAATACCTACTAGGTATTTCTAATACATGAAAATTGCGGATCACAATGATCTATTGTCTCTCAGTTGTACAACTAATGCATTTCTTCGCTCGGAAATTCCCGCAATCATTGTTCACCAGTACCGATCGAATAACTGATCTTTTATGAGTGATTCTTTAAAAATCTGTACGGAAAACAGTAATGACCTTCAATCTAGCAAAGGACATTAGTACCTCGCTCCATTCCCTGAGGACGCCAACCACAACTGTTGGTAAAAGATCGAAGAAATAACTCCATCGGTGTTCTCATTGAAGCAGGATAATCAGTACTAGACTATTATAAAAAAAGGTATGACCCCTGAGGTCTACACGGACAGCTTCCCAACATAAAATTAAATAATAAATTTNAAGGTAAAACTGTTTCAAAGGAAAAAAGTGAATCTGGGAAAAAGCCTCGGAAAAAAGCTCCGGAAAAAGAGCGTCCGAAAAAATGCTCCTTTGGAAAAAAATTACCAAAAATTTATTCTAAACGTTATCATACGATTTAGAAAATCAACACTTCAAGTTATTGTCTTTCTTGATTATGATAACGTTGAATAGATAGCATGAGTTCTAGTTAATTACCTACTTGATTTGGTACCAGGTAAAATATAAAATAAACTACTAAAAAACTTAACAAAACTAATTATTGTGTGTAATAATCTACATCAATACCGACGTTTCGCCTATAATTTGAGTCATTTTCGAGGTAGCTTCCCTATACAAAAATTTTCAGTCTCTCTCCAGTCTCTCAGAGTCTTTCAGCGTCTCTGACAGTCTTTCACAGTCTCTCTATTACCTTGGTGTTTTTATGGATCTCTCACAGTCTTTGTATGAGAGACTCGAACGATAAAATTGTTAATTCAGAGATTCGAGTATCTCGTTCAGAGACTGGATACGAAATAAGGATCTCTCTATGAGCGACTCGAGTCTCTCGTTCAGAGACTGGATACAGTACATAAATAGGTACTTCATACAGTGTAAAAACGTAATTAGACTTAAAGCTACTTTGTAAGGAAGTAAAACTCGTTTCTTTTTTAATTCATTTTTGTAAAAGTTTGCAAGTTGTTATTACTTAAACAAATTGAATGTATTGATCACTTGAAACCTTATTNCATCATTAAGTTAACTAACAATAAATAATGAATTTATATATAGATAATAGAAACAACAACGGGCCTAGTACCGAGTTTTGTGGAACTAAACAATTGTAAAGTGATACTTCAAATCCCCATTTGCTTTTATATTTTTCTTGGGTTTCAATAAATAAATAAACAAATTCCCTAATCTAATTTTCTTTTGTAAGAAAAAAATCTTGACCGAATGTTGTTAAATTTCATTCAGATCGTGTTGAAGCAAATAAGAAAATTGACATCATTTTTCATTTACGAGATATCGTGCAACAACGTAGTACTTATCTCCAGACACACACGCCCATATTTCTCCAAATTATGTTGCAATGTTATGTGACCAGCAAATTGCAGAGAATGTTGAAAACTCCAATTTTGATTTTCAGACTCATTAGGTACAATAACTTCTCTACGACTGGGACGTTAATGATTTGCCTCAACCTTTCACAAAACTCTCTCAATATTTATCAAATAAGACCGAAATCACGATTCTCGTTTCGATACATTACTGATAATAAACATAATACATAATTATTAAAATAATAATCATAGTAAAGGTCTAGATGATGGTGAGATCGAAAGAGGAGGTCTCCCCCACCACTGTACCATAAAAAGTTCATGGCGTTCATGAACAGTTGTGGGGGTTAGATGATGGCTCCCCACCTCCGAAGGGGTGGGGGTAGGGNTATAATTTTATGAGAAATCGAACTTATTACCTCTTTCCATGCTATTGTCGCATGATTATTTTAAGTCTTGCTAACGATAAAATAACACTCAAGCAGTTAAACTAAATTAAAATAATTATCGATAAATGTTTCGATAAGTACCAGAAATCAAATTTTCGTTAATCAATTATCGCATTTCACTAAGAAAAAATAAATATAATCACGGACGTAAAGTTGGAAAAAGCGCGACCCGATTCGGATGACGAGAACGCGATCTCAGGAGGTGCTTTACGACGCGACCGACGCGACCAACTACCCGCTCTCGGCAACGTTTTCGGAACTGGACTGACCTGGTAACTACGTATAGACGCAAAAGGAATGCAAACGGATGCCTGTCACCTAGTCGACACGACGCGCCGCGACGCAACTTACTCTCCATGCGCCAATTCTAAAAACTAACAGGTGCTCTTATATTACTGCACCATTTTGTTATTTCTCTTCTTCTACGCCCGTCACGTCAACCACTTCCTTTGCCGTTTTCTACCACCGCTTTTCGGCCCGCTTCGTTATGTATTAAATCCTCGATACCATGCGATGGAATTAAAATCCAATCCAATACCTAATGTTAATCCCCAATGGAATCGAACGTATCTCTTTCAGATAATGAGATTACCGGATAGCTGTAATCGACGCTATTTTTCTTTAACCAATAAAGGTCGTGAAGCTAATCCACATTTGTAATAGGAATTGCTTTTCATATTAATAAAATGTACCTACTTATGAACCTCCCAAACATTGGTTTTGACACCATGTGTTTAGTTACCCATCCCACTACCAGCGATGATTATGAGTTGGAGTCTATAATGACGATTATTTAAATGTTTTACGATTAATATAAATCAATTATGCTGCAATATGAAAAATATATATTCTATCAAATTTTATTGCCTTTTTTTACCTGTCATTAACGACTACATAGGGGGTTCGTCAAATTTTTCGGACCTTCCTTTTAGTTCGCGAAGAAAAAAAGGTTGGGAAACACTGATCTAGACCTTTACCATAATCATTATTTTCATTGTAATACCTACTAGAGTAAAACTCAGTGTTTAGTTCGCTCTAAAGAGTACTAAACGTGTACGTTCTACAATTCCGGCAGTAACCTTGTATGTATACCGCTATTCAACATGAATAATTTTTGTGTTCATACGTTTAAATATTCCTGTATTTTAACATAATGTAAATTCCTGGAATTCCTCTCTTTAAAAGAGAATCTAATAAGGGCTCTTTTCTTACATTCTTTGAAATTGTAGATATGACGAAAATACACTCCCTCAAAGAACGAAAGAAAAAAGGTAAGCCGCAAGAATCTCGGTAAAAGCAAATGAGAGTAATTTTGAAGAAGAATAGCTGATGAAATTTGGAGTAAAGTTTCAACGAACACCTATTTGTCAGATGTTTTCCCGAGCTTGTTTTCGAGTTTGACATGGAAAAATCGCGTGATTTGTCAAAAATGGCAAGTTTGGATAATCCCATTAATTGTGGAATTCACTAATAACTTTTTTACGACCACTCTTCATACACTGATAGTTTTATAATACAATAATGACCAGTTTTTGATAAATTTGTTTTGTCTTTCAATTGCAAGTGAACATAACAAATTCATTCAACAATTAAACAGCTATTTGTATTGTCTAAACTGTATTTATGAATCACTCTTTTTTTGGCAATGTTGTCAACAAATAAAACAAAAAATTATACAATTAGTATGAGTAATACCAAACCAGAAACCTTTAAAATAAAGAAAACTAAAGAAAAGCTATCATCATTGTCATTAATTTATGTTGCCTTCTATACTTCTGGTATTATTAGACGCTTGAAAGTTACATATATTGAAAACATTAAACTTAAAGTTATTTTCTTCTTTTCCATAATCGCATATCATTGCATTCGTGATATATTGTAAGTTCCTGCACGTCATAACAATAAGATTAAGCAATAGAACTGTAAAAAATTTTGATATTTCAATCCTTCAAAATATTAGATTGCACTCTTTTATCTGTTGTCTTTTTGCCTTTTAAGTTTAAGCACCGAAAGATAAGAATCAATAAAAAATAGGCGAGATTGGTTGATAGGACACCTTCTCAGGCATGAAGGTCTAGTCAGAGACATATTAGAGGCAGAAACGGGAGTTAGGAGGGGTAGAGGTAGACTTAGATTAGATTACTGTTCGCAAATAGTTAAGGATGTGGGCTGTTCTAGTTTTAGGGAAGTGCGAAGTTTGGCTCAGGATAGGAAAGAGTGGAGGTACGTGTCCAACCAGTCTTAGGACTGACGACTTTATGATGATGATATCTTTTCCACTTAAACAAACTACTGTCTGGTGAAATAGATCAACAAAATTGTGTTTCATTCTTTCTCAAGTTTTACAAAATGAAAAAACTCAAATAATTGCGAAAAACCAAAACATGCACTTGAGTTCATATTTTGTTTATTATTTTAGGACCCTCTTCTTTTCTACTAGCATAAATTCTTTTAAGCTCTTTGTTTTCTCCCTACCTACGGCTTTGTTTCTTTTATTTACTCTAATAAAATGGACTGCGGGACTACCATCTCAACGTCAGTATTGCTCCAGCATTGAAGGAGATTCGCACTCGAAAATCTTTCATTATTGACACTGTCTGCAAATGTCTTCCGCCCTGTTCATTTTTATATTATTTCAAATAAAAAGGTGAGTGAATAATATTTTTTACACAACACACAACTATCGCTTTTTATTCGTTCTTCCTATTATTGTTCCTAGATAATGCCCAAAGTAGCCTTCCTTTTAATTACCGAATTAATAACAACCCTAGTACCGCTTCATCTTTCTCGCTCAGTATTTATCATTGTTAATCCCTCATGTACTTAGCCGATCGAAAAATAATACCGAAGAAAACTGAACCCCTTTACAAATGGGTGTAATTTGTGCCTTTATTTCTTTATGCCACCATACCCATAACAAAAGGAACACGCGACAGCTGGAATGCTTGCTTACCTGTGAGACTAAAGCAGGTGGTTAGGAGGATCAAATGGATGATGACACCTGCGACGGCGCTTCCGGTCATTCTTTTTTCTTTCCGGTAATTGAGTTGAGCGAATTAACGTTGAACGAAGGTTTCATGTGATGTTTATAAAACGAAACGTCATATTATGTTCACTTTAGTCTGCTGTTCTTTTTCGTTATTCCGATTTGCAAACATGCGGACTAGGACACGACGGCTAATTTTATAACTTGCGGTCGGTTATTAGAACGCGCCCGTCATATAAATAGAACTCGCGGTAAACTAATTTCTCTGCTGATGTAACGTAGCGGCTTAAACGTTCAAGAAATGTAACCAAAAATCAGTTATTAACTCGTCAAAATACTCCTTCGTTCGTAAATGTAGCGGACCTGAAAAAAAAAGTAAGGTTAGAATCTGTTCAAACTAAATTTTTAATTTCGCGCTTTTGATTTCCTTCCAGAAATGTTTCAGTTTGAGACATTTATTTCTTAATGTTCTTTCAATACTGAATTAATTAATAAATAGCATTTAAAGTAGTCCGATGAAATTTTCATTTACGCTTAATGGTTTTTCTACCTTCGCTCCTAAGCTAATCATCGCATCATAAGGTCGCCAGTCCTAAGACTGGTTGGACACGCACCTCCACTCCTTCCTATCCTGAGCTAATCTTCGCATTTTCCTAAAACTAGAACATCGCACATCTTTAACTATTTGTAAACCTTAATCTAATCTAGATCTATCTCTACTCCTCTTAACTCCTATTTCTACTTCTGAGATGTTTCTAACTGGCCCTTAAAGCCTAAGAAGAAGAAGGACTAACCTATATCATCTATTTCTTATTATCTTCCATAGCGCCCACTGTTCCCCTACACTTTCTAATACTTCCTCATTTCTATCTTCATCGTTGTAGCACCAGGACGGCGTTCATAAAATTTCTGTTTAACGTTTCAGTTTATTCGACCATCATTAGATTAAAATTAACTAATGTATAATAATTTATAATTATTATCTAAGTAGTATTTATAATGTCTTCAAGTTCAAGTTACTTAACATAAAAGTATTGATTATAATTTTTGGATCGCTTCTCTAGAAAAGAAAACATTGTTTGAATTTTAACAGTCAGGATATCCCAAATTTTTCATTTACAGTGAAATGACAACAAATTTTATAGAAATCAATAATAATTTAAACTTTTTAATTGGCAACGATAAAATGAAAACAGATTCTAACGAAGTTAAAATTTAAATAACCTTATGCATCGGAACTCATTTTTCACCGTTTTTAGTAATAAATTTCCACTTTTAATAATTTGAAGAATTAACTTTTCAACTTTTATTTTTTCTTAAGCACTTTATTCATTACGGATCTTAAATAAATAAAGAAAAAAGAAAAAAATGGAATATCTGCTCAAACCGTTTTTCTTTCGTGTAGTCGGAAAACGCTACAGTTATGATTTCTTTTTTTTGATAATATGGATAATGAAAACATTTTTTCATTAATTACACCAGAAACGCATTTAGCGCATTATCTACATTAAAAGGAATAAAATACAAATTGTTTGTATTTATCTTTTATATGTATTTTAAATAGTTTATGTAGTTGTGGGAGTGATTAATGTTCGATTATTTCACTATATCGACTACGAATAACAAGAAAAACACGTAATACTATTAGGTCAAACTTTTAATAAACGAAAAAATTAAACTAGTATTTGATACCTAAATTAAACAAGACATTAATATAAACACTGGTTTATTAAAAAAAATCCTATAGACTTGAATATTCACAATTTTTTTTATTAACAGAACGTGTTAATAACTTACACAAAACATTAGTGATCGTTATAATTTGTGACCGTAATCCCTAATTTTATATACCCTCCTTAAAGATATCCGTAATATGAATTTTGATAATCACCTCTGAAGAAGGCAATTATTACGAAACATTCGTTACAATTACTAAATAATCTAAAAAAATATATTTTGTGTTATGACGGATTTCCATCAAGTAATAAAATTTACAATTATTTAGTTTTGATGTTAACTTTACCCATCTTACGTATAAAAAAATTAGGTTATCGCTACAGCATAAAAGAATTTGCAACATTGTGACAGCGCATTGAATATGGAGAAGAATAACGTAAAAAATATACCTACATACAAAAATAGACATTCTGCAGTTCTCGTATTCAAAGTTTCATGTTTACTGAATAATTCTTTCGCAAATGCCTGTGAATACTCTTATAATGACGGATAACATTGAAAAGGAACAAAAGACCTAAACATTTTCTTGAAAATGCATCTTATTATTCATTGTTTTCTACAGTACCATTCTTTTATTAAAATCTAAAATAGAATATTCATGTGTACTTTTTATAAGTCGGCTAAATTTTTAATGCTAATTTCCAGAGAATCTCAAAAATTATCCATCTAAAGGATTTCAACAAATGCGAGAATAATTACTGCTAAGTATTGTTGTTTTACAAAATTTCTTGTATCCTTATATTAGAGCAAATTTTGATAAAGGGAATTATTATACTCTATTTAAATTAAAGGTCTTTCTAATTTTAATTTTTTTTATAAAAAGATTATGGAAGGATATTAAAAAACTTTTAGTTTGAGAACAATAAAATCTATTTTGCAAACAAATTGCCAAAAATAACGTTAATATAGGTAGTTTTAATGATTGTACATGATACAAGTGCGCTAAATACATATTCTGTGTGAGTATAGATCACAATGGATCAATAATTAACATTTGGTAGATTATGAAATTTACATTTTTTTTTATTAACAAATTGTTGATCAACCATTTATTTAATCGGGATTAAGTTTTAGCGGCATTAATAACTACAAAAAAAGCTACTTTTTCCAAAATATTAAAGCAAAAGTAGAATCTTCATTTATTGTGTGAAGCAATAATATTTAGCCAAATCCAGTGTTATCGTGACCTTCACGATAAGAATGGTTTTGGCACCATTTGGGGACGTTTGTTGCAGTTGCAAATCGATGAATAGTGGGAAATTCTTCAAGTTGCATTATTTAGTCACTACTATCGATTTTCTTCAAGAAAAGATTAGAATCATTGAAAAAAGATGTTTTTAACTTTAAAGATGCGATGTTGCTGCATTAATTTTTATATTTTTTCTATTTATTACTGTACTCAATTAAAGGTAAATTATTTATAACACGTACATAGTATCTACAATAAATAATTTAAATAAATTGAAATTTAGTAGAATCTCACCACTAAGCTTTTTTGTCTCATAAAATTCTTCAAATGCGTAAATAATCTGATAATTAAAGAAATGAAATTACAGCAGAATATATCACATAACATTCTTAAAAGAATACAGTAAAACTATAGATTGTTTCAACAAATTATGTATAATATTTAATTAAACAATCAACAATTGTTTGGACTAAAAAATTACCTACAAAGTACAAACGGTGCTAAGTACTGTATTGACTTTACAGTCCAAAAAACAAATTTAAAACATTTTTAATTCAAACACATCCATAGTTAGTTTTAATATTAAATTCTTCAATCCATAATTTCCGTATAATTTTCAAAATTTTAGGAAACTAAACATTTTTTGTAATTTCCTTCAATTTTAATCATCTATGTACCCTTTCATACATTTCAATGAAAACCATTCATAGCATTGTAAAATAATTGAATTTCATTCAAGCACTTTTAATCATCTCAAACATTAGTTAGTTACAAATAATTCTCAGTTCCGCAAAAGCTATAAATAATTCAATAAATAGTTTAGCAACACATTAAAGCGCTATTTCTACCAATGATGTCAAGTTCGTCTGAGTTGCAGGAATAGTATCAAACGATTTATATTTACGTTACTTTAAAATGAAATAGCCCCTATAAGAAAATGCTATTTCCTCCCCTAACTCAGCGCATTATTGTCCGTTTAATCTAACATTCCATCTACAATTCAATTTCCTACCTTTGTGAACATCTTCGTATCCACATTATAACTAAGGATAAAATTAAGAAGTCTTCAAAATATTAATTGCTATTCTTTGTAATAATTATTTTTATTCTTATAATTTACAAATTGTGGTTAAAAATAAATGTTTGATGAATCAGATATTCGATGGTTATTGGCATATGAATGAAAAATTGTATTAAAATATTTCCTGAATTTATAAACTAAAAATAACTGAATAACACGTGATTACAATAAAATTTTCGATTTCAATAAATTAATTCATTTAATTAGCAAGCGCAGCGTGTAGATAATTTTTAATGTTTTGAAATTGTAAATTGTGTGATAATTTTAAAATCTTATAGATAAGAAATTATTACCAAATGATTATTAATTGTCGACAAATCGTAGAAAAAATTACGTGAACCAGAAAAGTCAGAAAGTGTAATTATCCGCCTAGAAGTTTATCAGATTCTCTTTCTAACGACAAAACGGTCAATTACCCGTACGAAGCAAAAGGAGTTTAAATTCGTTAACGTAAGATAATTTTACAGTATCCAATTTTCTAACTAACTAATTGTTTAGGTTAAGGTAATTTATATTTTTACTATAAGATACCTTTAAGTGTCGTTTATTAATAACTGGGGTTAATAAAATCATTATAGATTGATTTAATATAATTATAATTTTATGAGAAATCGAACTTATTACCTCTTTCCATGCTATTGTCGCATGATTATTTTAAGTCTTGCTAACGATAAAATAACACTCAAGCAGTTAAACTAAATTAAAATAATTATCGATAAATGTTTCGATAAGTACCAGAAATCAAATTTTCGTTAATCAATTATCGCATTTCACTAAGAAAAAATAAATATAATCACGGACGTAAAGTTGGAAAAAGCGCGACCCGATTCGGATGACGAGAACGCGATCTCAGGAGGTGCTTTACGACGCGACCGACGCGACCAACTACCCGCTCTCGGCAACGTTTTCGGAACTGGACTGACCTGGTAACTACGTATAGACGCAAAAGGAATGCAAACGGATGCCTGTCACCTAGTCGACACGACGCGCCGCGACGCAACTTACTCTCCATGCGCCAATTCTAAAAACTAACAGGTGCTCTTATATTACTGCACCATTTTGTTATTTCTCTTCTTCTACGCCCGTCACGTCAACCACTTCCTTTGCCGTTTTGGGCAGTATCTATCTTCTATCTAAAGCTCGCGTCCCGGTTGTTGGTTTTTCTTGATTTACCAACTAATCACAAACGGTGATACAAATCATGATACTAATGATACCTAGAACCAGACGAAACAGCAAAGATCACTTCTTAAGGACGTTTGTTTCTTAGTAACACACATCTAACCACAAGAGACTTAAAAAGGGCAGTTATTTTGATGTTGGTCACTTCAATTTTATTTTTATGTATAAATGCGTAAATATCAGAAACATTAAATGTACATTATTTCGAAAAGAAACAAATGAGATACTAGAATTGCATTCAGAGAAACAAATTTTATTTAATAATAATCATTATACATAAAAATATAACTTTTAATAAACAAGGAAATTTTAATATTTCTGGTTAAGGCGTGTATCTGACACAAACTGTTATCGTTAATTTTAGGATTTCGGAACTTTAGCGTCTATTCACCCTCTTGTAGTAACTTTTGCGGCAAAAAATGTATCTGGAGTAACACTGAAACTTTACAAATTAACTAAAGCAAAAGCAAATTAATGACTTGAGATGTAGACATTGGAACCTTTTCAAATTATCGTTGAATATATAATTTTATTTGAATTAACCCGCGACAAAGAGATGCTATTAAATTTTAATTACAATTCGAACACGAATTTAATGAAATGATAAAACCNAATCGACGCTATTTTTCTTTAACCAATAAAGGTCGTGAAGCTAATCCACATTTGTAATAGGAATTGCTTTTCATATTAATAAAATGTACCTACTTATGAACCTCCCAAACATTGGTTTTGACACCATGTGTTTAGTTACCCATCCCACTACCAGCGATGATTATGAGTTGGAGTCTATAATGACGATTATTAACAATGGTCACGCTTCATGTAGTATCATTGTTAATCGCCAGGTTTACTAACAAATAATAATGTTAGGTTAGGATTGCTTTTTGTCCAAGTACTGACAGTGTATCGCCATCTAATGGGTATTTGCTGCTACTAAAGTACTATTTTATTTAATTAGAAAAGACCTTCCTATTTATTAAGTTCCTGGTTAGAAATTTATAAAAATCGTCAGATGCGAATCGCGATTTCGATCTTATTATTAATTTATCGCTGGTGAGATCATGTAAGATCTACATCACAATTCACGTTTCGTGGTAATTTCAATAAATTTCGTTTCTTGCTAACAGTATTTTCAATCGTAATTCGCCTAGCGTTGAGCATCAATTATAACTTCGTCTATTCATAAGGGATGTAATTTACATCAAATGTTTTCTAATTGATCAAAGTCCACTGCTGTTTTAGTTAGACCAGTTAATGCTTCCTCGTTACTACGTTACAAACATCTTTGCGGGTCTATTCAAAACCTAAATGTGTTTTTGAAATCTGTATCTTGTTAGAAAAGGTGACTACATGCTTCACGCTTTGAAGCTGAGTAAAGTCACTGTAACTGGCTGGAACCATGTTTTCCAAATCCAGAAAAACACACTAGCCGCTAGTGTTTAGTTAAGATTTTTGTGCCTTGTAAAAAACTTTAGCGTGTTTCACTACCACCAGCTACTAACGCTGATGACAGGCAGTCCCTGTAACCCACACACCAGTTACTAGTACACGACAAGAAGATAAAACGAAAGGCCCTCGGTTTTGGGACTTGGGATTGTCGTTGGAAGTAGAAACAGGTGAGATAGACGAAATGAAGACATTAGGAGATAAATGAAGGATTGTCTGTGGAATCTACATTTGCCTAAATAATCCAGGGAAACCACAGAAAAGCTTTGGACCAGAGTAAGCAGACCGGAATCGAACCTGTGTCCTCCCGAATGCTAAACCACGCCGCTCGGTATATGAGTGAATTCCAAAGAATGAACAGGGACATGTTGATTCAGACGTTTCCTATTATTTTAGTCAAAGCTGTTCATATTCCGTTCTCTACTTCAACTGATTTCGATCAAATATGACCACCCCGTCATGGTTGTGTGAAATAACATTTTACAATACACTGGATGTACAGTCTATTTCAATTTGTTAGAATTGTGACCTTGAAGAAATCTGCGCGAAGATAGAAATAATACACACTAGGCATGAGCAAGACAGAAATAGTTGGAACAAGCTTGAACGAGCAGAACTCTCGATGGGCGGTCTTAGGAGATCGGCTAGAACTGTACAGTAGTAGACGAAAATGTTTAGCAATTTCTTAAAACAAAAATGCATATAAATTAACAATAGAAAACAAAGCAAAAGTTTTATAAGTGTGTAAAACGTTAAGTTAATTCACTTGTTATTATTTTTGGATAAATATGCTTTTAAATAAAGCATATTCTTAAATTTTAACGAGGCACTCTTAAATAATTTTGCAAATGGTACTGTATACTTTTGTCCAGTTCTCACTCGATAAATGGGTGGAGAAATGAGCTCCGCAGACAAATATGATTGAATTTGGAATTATGCTACGGCNAAATTTGAATTTTCCTAACAATTTCGCAAATAATTGAAAAAATGTTTCTTCTTAGTGGCAAATTGTATTCATCATCATAAGGTCGTCAGTCTTAAGACTGTTTGGACACGCCCATCCACTCCTTCCTATCCTGAGCTAATCTTCGCGTTTCCCTAAAACTAGAATACCCACATCTCTAATATGTCTCTGACTAGACCTTCATGCCTGAGAAGGAGTCCTACCAACCTATCTCACTTATTTTTTAATGATTTCCATAGAGTCCTCTGTTCTCCTCTTCTTTCTAATACTCTTTCATTTTCAACCTTCTCTATCCACGGCAACCCCATCATTCGCCGGTAACACCACATTTTGAACGCTTCTAACCTTTTCTTTTACACCACGCCCACCGTCCATGTTTCGCACCCGTACAGCGTCACTCTCCAAACATACATCCTTAACAATCTTTTTCGAATTTCTAAATTAATTTTTCACGAGCATAGAAATAACTTCTTTTTATTGAAGGCGACTCGACCCTGCGCTATCCTCTGCTTTATATCCGTACTCCTCCTTCCGTCCTGACTTATCTTATAATCTTTATACTTAGTTTATATAAAGAGCAACAGGCAGTTATAGAGCTAGGGATGCAACGTAGAGAAGTAAATATTAGGAAGGGAGTAAGACAGGGATGCACACTGTCACCGCTACTTTTTAATCTATACACCGAAGACGCCATCAACATCATTAAAGACAGTACAACNGATAGTTACTATAATTAGCGATTTATTTATTTAAAAAAAATGATATCAATTATAGAAATTATATGCAGGTGTATAAATTACAAGTAGTCGTATATAGAAACCCAAGAGAAGTCGTGTAGAAGAACGATTATGTGCCTTGATTAAAGATGCGGCGGATAGTGATTTTACCTAGTACCGGATAACCGTGTACGCGGCATTAGCTGTGCCGGATACTCGGCAAAACCATCACGGTTAATGGTTCACGTGTACGTTCTGGCGAGGTTTCTATTAAATGCAACCCTTACCAAGTCATACACAGATCATTAAGTCCAGTACAAAAAGTCGTTTAATAAACACTAAACCAATGAAATTTTAATTCATTGTTGGCGGATTTTTAACCAGAGGGTTGAATTGAAACTGTTGAAATGAGCCTATAATGTTTATAAACACTAAAAGTCTACAAGATCTGTTCAAAAAGTATCGCGAATTTTGTGTTTTTTTTGTAATTATTTATTTATTCATGAATATCTGTTTTGTCCCCTTCAAAGTAATCCCCACCAGGTATTATACACTTATGCCAACGTTTCTTGCAATCCTCGAAGCACTTCAAAAAATCATTTTTTGTGATCTTATTCAGCTCCTCCTTCGATACCGTCTTTATCTCCTCAATTGTAGCCTCTTCAGTTTCGGGAACAAGAAAAAGTCACAGGGCCCAGATCGGGGAACACGGTGGCTACGGCATTATTAGTTGTTTTTGGCCAAAAATTCGCGCACAAGCACCGATGTAGGCGTTATCATGGTGCAAAAGTCAATTCTTGTTCTTCCATACATCCAAGCGTTTTTAGCGGATTGCTTCCCGCAAATTGCGCATAACTTGCAGGTAATATTCCTTATTGACCGTTCTAACCTGTGGTAAGAACTCATGATGCACCACGCCCCTGCAATCGAAGAAAACTGTAAGAAAAACCTTCACATTGACCTAACTTGGCGCGCTTTTTTTGGTCTTTGCTCGTGCAGCAACTACCATTGGGATGATTACCTAAGCTTTGGTTTCCACGTCATAACCATAAACCCATGATTCGTTACCAGTTATGACCCTCTGGAGCAAATTTGAGTCGTCGTGGACAGAATCCAACAGCTCCTTAGCAATGTTAATTCGATGCTGTTTTTGGTCGAAATTAAGCAATTTTGGTACGAATTCCGCGGAGACCCGTCTCTAACGGTAATTCGACGATTGGCCAATACTATTTTCTTCACTTCATCAATGTTTTCGTCTATTGTTGACGTGCTCAGGCGTCCAGCACGCTCTTCGTCGTTCACATCTTCTCTGAGAACATTTTGTACCACCGATAAACGTAGCTTCACGATATACCAGAGTCAACATTAGGAATGCGTCCGTTTTGTTTTTAATGCAAAATTTGATACAGATTCTTTGATCCATTTTTTGGAATAGGTAAAAACCGAAGACGAGTCAATATAGGTGCAAGCAAAGCAGCTGTTAAAAATTAACTGAACATTCAACATGGCCGAACTTGTCGGTATAAGTGAGAGACGTGAGTACCAACATAACGCCACAAAAAAATCGAAAATCGAATATATATATACATACATGGAAATTCAAAATTAACGATGCTTTTTGAACAAACCTCGTATAAAGTGACAAAATCATACTAATAAGTTATCGTTAATCGAAACGTAATATACCAACAAGCGATATAAATTCTTAAGTGTTCTGCCAACTGATGTATTTCTCATCGCGGAAAAAAAAAAGCAAACACAAGAACTATAACGAAATAAGAAATAATTTAGTATAGTAATTAATAANCCATAGTTACCACTAATAAAACATTTCACTGCGGACATATATATTTTCCCTTCTCGGAAATAATATCGAAATAGGATTTCGAAAACCGTTTGTTCGTCTAATCTGAAGCATAATTGTCGTTTATAAAATTGAATCGAAACATTCATCACTAATAGAAATACAGAGTGTATAGAAAATAATGAAGAATGGTTCCAATGCCGGCTGGCGAAAGATGTATGACGTGTATGTTCTATCCACGCATCATATTGTCGTACGGAGGGTTTCAAATATGTGTCACTAATTTACACCAAATAGTGTGGGATTCGAAGGCGCAGTTGATTGGTAGGTTAAGGGTCTGTGCAGAGGGACGTCCAGTTCGTTGCATACTCTCCTAGTTAGATGCTTAAAGATTTGCATAGGGCCGAACTTAGGGGATTAATCACCTCGTCGAATGAAAGGCCTCCGAAAGTCCTTATTCCATCCCGGCACTATTGCTCTCGTTTAACGCGTAGATAATCCTTTATAAGGCAGGTACTCCGCGTTAAGTGTTCACTAATTGCTCCTACATCCCCCCCCCCAATGCTCTACAGTATTGCTGTGGAAAGGTCAACTAAGACCTGCATCTACAGGTAAAAGTGCAAGTGGAAGTAGCCTACAATCAAAGTGAGGGTCTGGTATGTCATCTCGAGTCAGCGAAAGCCCCGAAGGGAGACTGCGTAAAGACCAGCAAAGACACGATAGGCTGACGTAGAGAAGAACACGTTCCCGTCGAGAAAGAGACTTTCCCGATACGATTGTAGACACCTTCACTGACAATCGCATGGGAACATTAACAACAGGCGCCTAAAAGTCGGCGGATCTCTGAGTGTAGTAGGTTCAATCCATTCCCAAGGCCATATAAGTGTTCCAGCAAAGTGGTGTACATCAGGATGGGTCACACAGTCGAGAGTAACTCGACCTATTAAGGGGGTTTCCGACTTAAAGTAAGCATGTAGGATAGAACAGTGATAAGTGGATCCGGTGCCGATCCTACGCCTTAGTACTTTTTCGGACAAAGGCAGAATAGAGGCGAAAAGCATAGTGACTCACGCTAGCCAGGGGACTGAACGATGCTCAGTGATGTCGCGTTACGTCAAAACGGATGTAGTCCTGCTAGAGTGCTCCAGAGTAGCTAGTAGCCACCAGAATACAAATTCCAAAACATCGGAAGCTGGGGAGCCCAAGAATCCAGCTTGAACTCCTCCCTCACTAATTAGTGTCGGACTCGAAAAAGTAGTTAGTTGATGGACCGCATTCTAGGTTATAAGGTTTTACACCGAGGCCCCGGCTCGTTACGTAATTCTCGATCGTGGCATACTAAGGATTCGGATGGGTCCGAACTTAAAAGTTAGGTTAGGTTAGGGTAAGTTCGTTTACTGGCCGGGTCACAAATGCACTCCAATTATAGAATAACGGTGACCAAAGCCATTAGTTCTAGCCTTCAGCTCAAATTAACCATGTACTCTACAGACACAAACACGTTGCTAACTACCTACAAACTGTCCAATTCTTCTTAGCTGTATAATCACAACTTCTGTTCCCTACTAACATTTTACTCTCAATACGCCAAGAAAAGTATAACTTCAAATATGATACCATAATGATAACTAAACACACCCAATTACTTTTATATTTTTTTGTATCTTATAAACGTGGTCGNATACAAATTAGGAAAAACTTCTTGTTCCGATACAATCATAATTACCAATTTTTATGAGGTAGGTATTTTTGATATAAAACGTTACGTTAAATTATTGTTGCTGGTGTTTGTTTTTTCTTTTCTCTCTGATGGAATTTTCCGATAATGACAAATACTCGGCGCAATTTTACTTATACCCGGCCGCGTACAAACCGAGTACCCGGCCCATCTCTAGGCTTAATATTTCCGAAGCATTGAATCAAAATAGAAGTAAGGTACCACACATCGAAGTATGCAAAAAAAAATTAATTCTCACATCACTAAGAACTGAAATTTAAATAATTTTTTCCTACATTGTAAAACCCTGTCAATTTCACTTGCTTACATAAATCTAGAACTGTAGAAATTAGAAGGGTATGAGAAGCGGAAACAGGTATTAAAGTCCAAATTGGAATTATTATATGTTTTTATGTAATTAATGGTCCCATTAAAAAGTTATTATTATATAGTTCTTTTGTTTATAATATTGATTTTTCTGTTGCTTATTTTCTTTTAAAAATGATATTTAAATAATGAATGTTTAATAAATAGCAATTATTAGTTTGTAATCGCGTGCAGGCAATAAAATGATAAAATAATATCTGAAATATGCTTATACAATTACACATTTCTGGGTTATTTTACAGGAAATGACATACTTTTTGTTGAAAATAAGTAGGGCGATTTTTTTTCTAGGCCTAATAAAACATCTCTGAAACTTTAAAAGGGTGATGATGCAAATCCCATTCAGTTACGTTCTGTATTAGAGGGATCGTGCCGATAATTCAAGGGGAATGTTGAAAAGACGGTCGATGTAAAAACACCACTAGAGGAAAGGGTCTTGCGTTGCTTCTCTTCAAAAATTACTGAATCGACATTTGCCTAAGACGGTTAAAGAAAACAACTGAAAAAACTTAAAGAAAGGCAGTCGGCCGTGAATTTAGATCCGGCGACCTCCGGAATGGTGGACCGGATGTCTTGCCATTGACTATCATCCTCTCCGGTTGAGTTGTTTGAGAGTTTATACGGCGGTTTAGTATTAGAATGAGTGTTGAAAAATAATACAGACTTAGTCATCTGAAAGCGGCAGCTAGCTTGATATAAGAAAAATAAAGTCAAGCACATCCAAGAATTATACGAAAAATTCAGTTAGCCCAGGACATTTCCAATTAAGTATGGAAAACCCAAGAGTAATTATATTTATAATTAAAAGTAGCTTTAAAACACTTAATCATTTTAAGAAATAAATAATTTTAAAATTTATTAGGTAAATGAGTAGGTACATGAAAATACCACAAATGGCGCAGTAAACGCCATCTGTAGTACGATACGTATGCTTCAACAAGGTCTATTTAAATATATGGATATCTACTTGCTGAAACGAATCCCGGCGTAGCTCGCCGTAATTAGCAATATCAGTCACTGGCAGTAGGTCAGTGTATCACATTATGGGAGTAGTTGTTACTACTATTAACAACGCCATCTCTTATCTTAAGACTAATGGTTGATTTGTCTTTGTTATGGTATAGAAAATAGTAGGAAACCAGAAAACAGGCTTATTCAAGCAACCGAATTACACAGACGTTTTAATATCTTTTATTTCTTGATTTCATTAGACACAACCTCCAAATTAGTATACGCGAAATGGCAGTATGAGAATTTTAAGGGAACATCAGTTTCTACATCCTTATCATTTGCAGCGGATACAAGCCTTACAGTAAATTGATTTTCAACCGATAATAGATGAGGATGATGAGGATATCGTGGGTAGAAAAGGTTAGAAATGAAGAGGTATTGGAAAGAATAGGAGAACAGAGGACTCTGTGGAAGTCAATAAAAAATAGGCGAGATAGGTTGGTAGGACACCTTCTTAGGCATGAAGGTCTAGTCAGAGACATATTAGAGG
>NW_020442467.1:1010423-1017913 GCF_000699045.2 Agrilus planipennis
CCCGGCACTCATAACAACCGCAAAGGTGTGTGTTCTTCTCGTATTAAGAATAGGGAGCAAGCGATATTGTGCGCATACGCGTTTCTACTTCCGCCGCATCGTACAGTTGCCGACAGCTGCATATCTTCTGTGCGAGTAACCTAAAAAGAATTAGTAATTTTCCTTTTAGAATAAATAAATGTTGCGTTATATGAATAAATCTATAGCGAATTGAAAACCGAGCATAGGGATATTCTGCTAAGTACATGAAATCATCAAAGGGCGGTATGCTCTTTTGATATGCATGACGTGAGAAGGGGTATAAGAAAATTCGTACAGATACCTTCAGCCATGTAATATAGATAATAAAGTAGGTAATATAAGTCCAATCAATGCTATTTAAAGCACTTACAACATGATTCGGTTTATTCAAAAGATTTTGAGAGTTCGTTTAGTTTAGGACAGTTTTCAAAAGAGGCAGATGATGATGATCATGTTTGATATCCAACATACGACGTACAACAAGCGACTATATATACATGTCTGTAGATAAATCCTAACACTTGTCAGTATAAAATAAATGAATATCAGCATTAAAAGAACAGGAGCAACTTTGCAGGATTTTATCGCCTAATTTTAGTACAAATTTGAATTTTCCTAACAATTTCGCAAATAATTGAAAAAATGTTTCTTCTTAGTGGCAAATTGTATTTATCATCATAAGGTCGTCAGTCCTAAGACTGTTTGGACACTCCCATCCACTCCTTCCTATCCTGAGCTAATCTTCGCATTTCCCTAAAACTAGAATACCCACATCTTTAACTATTTGCGAACAGTAATCTAATCTAGGTCTACCCCTACTCCTCTTAACTCCTATTTCTGCCTCTAATATGTCTCTGACTAGACCTTCATGGCTGACAGTGTCCTACCAACCTATCTCACTTATTTTTTAATGACTTCCACAGAGTCCTCTGTTCTCCTCTTCTTTCTAATACTCCTTTATTTGCAACCTTCTCTATCCACGGTATCCCCATCATTCGCCGGTAACACCACATTTTGAACGTTTGTAACCTTTTCTTTGACACCGCGCCCACCATCCTTGTTTCGCACACGTACAGCGCCGCTCTCCAAACATACACCTTTAACAATCTTTTTCGAATTTCTAAATTAATTTTTCACGAGCATAGAAGTGACTTCTTTTTAATGAAGGTGACTCGACCCTACGCTATCCTCTGCTTTTTTTCCGTACTACTTCTTCCGTCCTGACTTATCTGACTCCCTAGATACCTAAAGTCATCCACTTCTTATCATCTTTCGTCTCCTATCTTTACATTCGCTCTTTCCCTACTTTTTCTTCCCTTGCATACTAGTATTTTTGTTTTACTTTTATTCATTTTCAGATAATACTGTTTTGTCAATACTGCTTCCATTTTATTTAAAGCTATCTCTAACTCCTTTTTGCTAGATGCTAAACTACTATATCACCCTCTAAATAAATATCGCCGTTGTTATTAGTTTCACCTTCACATATTCACGTAATATGAAAGAAAATAAATTCCATTAAACCGTTTAGCAACTTAAAGCGCGTTTTGCTACCCAAAGTATCATTCTCAGTCTCTATAATTGAGGATGGGAGATGCTAAATATTTCTGAGGAATTTCGAAATCGAGATTTAGGTGTTGTATAACAAAAAAACGATATTCGATTTACGGGACTAAACGAATCACTTTCTAGAAATATACATATAAATATGTAAACTAAACGAGATTCACCATAATTACCACTAATAAAGCATTTCACTGCGGACATATATATTTTCCCTTCTCGGAAATAATATCGAAATAGGATTTCGAAAACCGTTTGTTCGTCTAATCTGAAGCATAATTGTCGTTTATAAAATTGAATCGAAACATTCATCACTAATAGAAATACAGAGTGTATAGAAAATAATGAAGAATGGTTCCAATGCCGGCTGGCGAAAGATGTGTGACGTGTATGTTCTATCCACGCATCATATTGTCGTACGGAGGGTTTCAAATATGTGTCACTAATTTACAGCAAGTAGTGTGGGATTCGAAGGCGCAGTTGATTGGTAGGTTAAGGGTCTGTGCAGAGGGACGTCCAGTTCGTTGCATACTCTCCTAGTTAGATGCTTAAAGATTTACATAGGGCCGAACCTAGGGGATTAATCACCTCGTCGAATGAAAGGCCTCCGAAAGTCCTTATTCCATCCCGGCACTATTGCTCTCGTTTAACGCGTAGATAATCCTTTATAAGGCAGGTACTCCGCGTTAAGCGTTCACTAGTTGCTCCTACATGCCCCCCATCCCCCCAAGGCTCTACAGTATTGCTGTGGAAAGATCAATTAAGACCTGCATCTACAGGTAAAAGTGCAAGTGGAAGTAGCCTACAATCAAAGTGAGGGTCTGGTATGTCATCTCGAGTCAGCGAAAGCCCCGAAGGGAGACTGCGTAAAGACCAGCAAAGACACGGTAGGCTGACGTAGAGAAGAACGCGTTCCCGTCGAAAGGGAGGCTCTCCCGATACGATTGTAGACACCTTCACCGACAATCGCATCTGAACTTCAACAACAGGTACCTAAAAGTCAGCGGATCTCTGAGTGTGATGGGTTCAATCCATGCCCAAAGCGATATAAGTGTCCCAGCAAAGTGGTGTATATCAGGCTGGATCACACAGTCAAGAGTAACTCGACCTATTAAGGGGGTTTCCGACTTAAAGTAAGCATGTAGGATAGAACAGTTATAAGTGGATCCGGTGCCGTAATTTTCGNTCCAATTAAGTATGGAAAACCCAAGAGTAATTATATTTATAATTAAAAGTAGCTTTAAAACACTTAATCATTTTAAGAAATAAATAATTTTAAAATTTATTAGGTAAATGAGTAGGTACATGAAAATACCACAAATGGCGCAGTAAACGCCATCTGTAGTACGATACGTATGCTTCAACAAGGTCTATTTAAATATATGGATATCTACTTGCTGAAACGAATCCCGGCGTAGCTCGCCGTAATTAGCAATATCAGTCACTGGCAGTAGGTCAGTGTATCACATTATGGGAGTAGTTGTTACTACTATTAACAACGCCATCTCTTATCTTAAGACTAATGGTTGATTTGTCTTTGTTATGGTATAGAAAATAGTAGGAAACCAGAAAACAGGCTTATTCAAGCAACCGAATTACACAGACGTTTTAATATCTTTTATTTCTTGATTTCATTAGACACAACCTCCAAATTAGTATACGCGAAATGGCAGTATGAGAATTTTAAGGGAACATCAGTTTCTACATCCTTATCATTTGCAGCGGATACAAGCCTTACAGTAAATTGATTTTCAACCGATAATAGATGAGGATGATGAGGATATCGTGGGTAGAAAAGGTTAGAAATGAAGAGGTATTGGAAAGAATAGGAGAACAGAGGACTCTGTGGAAGTCAATAAAAAATAGGCGAGATAGGTTGGTAGGACACCTTCTTAGGCATGAAGGTCTAGTCAGAGACATATTAGAGGCAGAAACAGGAGTTAGGAGGGGTAGAGGTAGACCTAGATTAGATTACTGTTCGCAAATAGTTAAGGATGTGGGCTGTTCTAGTTTTAGGGAAATGCGAAGTTTAGCTCAGGATAGGAAAGAGTGGAGGTACGTGTCCAACCAGTCTTAGGACTGATGACCTTATGATGATGATGAATAGATTTGTGTCGGTGGCTTTGGCAGAAATGTTTTTCACGCAAATTTTTCCAATAGGATAATGTTTACATCCCTGGTAATCCGGATCTAACTTTCTAAGAGGCGGTTCTAATTTCCAATAATTTTTCTATGTTAAATGATGTTCCTGGAGTCAATAACTTGTTGATAAGTAAGAAGTTTATGTTTACTTTAGACGTTGGACAACCGGCATTATTTAGTGTACATTCCATCCATATCCTTATCGCAATTTGTTGTAGACAAAGGTTTAATTGTACTGCATCCACATTGTCAAATCACGCCCAGGACTGGCTTCAGATTATAACGTAGCTTTCTTTCTATTTTTTTTTTTATCCTAATCACGCTTCTTTACTCACCATGCTATTCATTATTGCATCTAATTAACACCCGCCAAACTCCGCATTTATTACATCCTGTATACTTAGAAGTACCCGATTTCTTCGATCTTGTTTATATCAATAAATATATCACTGAATCATTGAAAAAAGACCAGATTTTCTAGACATCACATTCTGGGTTTTTTTACGATACAAAGGGAAGTAGAAAGAGCTAAGAAGTGACAAAGTGTACAAAACAGTAGTGAAATAGAAATTAATTAACAATAGTGGTGTTAATTCAATAATAAATGGTTAAACAAATTTAGTCATAGTAATGAAAGTGTTTGATTATGTAACAATATGTTACTCACATTGTAAAAAAATGCATTATTTCTATTATTGTTGATTCATGCTCGGTAGTTCGCTGCGCAATAAGGCAACGCGCATCCGATTTGCCCATACGCGATGTTGCAAAGAGGTTTTGTTTATGGTTTGTCAATTTGTATTTTATAACCGACAACATCGAAATTGTTGCGCACTCGCTCATCGCGCAGTGGACCGATTCATTTTCTATCATTGATGATGATGCTTTTTAGATCTATTAATTACAGGTTTGAGTTACTGTTCCTGTTTACAATATTCTATGTATAAGCATGAATATAACAAGATGAAGAGCATCATTGATTGACATGTTTCAATTTTAGTTACATAAATAGATTTATTCACACCAAAAGACACTTCTTAATAAAAGTAGATAATTAATCATACGCAAGTCATTTTATTTTTGTTTTCATTATGCTGTTACGTCATAATTACCCTTTTTCCTCCATCTTCGTTCTAGCCTTTGATTAAAAGTTTTTCTGTAGTATCGATGCGTGACAGTCATATAATCACCTTTTATGGTTCGTTAACAAAAGAAACTTTTATTATGGGACCAATTTTCACCATTGTGTACGTCTCAGACAGACCAAAAGTAATCGATAAAAAATTTGTTGTAAGACGAAACTTATTTACTTGTTTCTAAGGCACCTAAATACGATTTTTTCTTAATGGAATTCTGAGAAACCAATAGTAATTGATTTGACACATTTGAAGAAAATAAAGTGTTATTACTCATGTGTAGTAAAATATTTTTAGGTGCCATAAAAAGGGTAGGTACTTTATTTTATTTTTCCGAAAACTAATCGTTTCGTACATGTAAATTGCTTAAAATTGCCCAATTATAAAAACTTATGTATATACATTTGAGAGCATCCTTCTTTTCTTCCTGTATTAAAGTCCTCTTTAAATATATGTATATTTGTATATCTAATTCTCTTATATGATGGATAGTAGGAGTATGATCTTCTTTGACTTCTCAAATATAATAACGGATGCAAGAAATCATTACTGTTGAAGTCAATATATTAGCTCTTTCAGATTTTTGATTTCCAATACAGATTCTCCTTTAAATAACCATGTTCGATAGTATTTCTGCTGGTAAAACTCACGAAAGGGTTGTTTTTGCAAACAGATAGATCTCTGCACATACACATTTGTACGTATATATGTATGTATGTGGTAGGTACGACTAAATCAAAGTGGGTTGTTCTGGCTCCCTAGAAAATGCTCTCCGATCGTTTCCCTGACAGCTGTGATTGCCTGTTTTTCATGTTTTCTTTGATCTTGTTAAGTCAGTTCTTTTAACTTTCCAAATTCTTCGGTTTGTTTGCAGTATTTTTATAAACCAGGTAATTGGATTGTAAGAACCTCCTGGAGCAAATTGTAAAAAAAGTCTGTCTTAATTAAAGGAAAATAAAAATCAACGTTACCATCGAATGTGTACAAATCCTCTTTTATAGTGTGAACAGTTCTTATATATATGTATGCTTTGAAGGTATATGTGTACAGGGTGTTTCTAAAATAAGTAACAGGCTTTGGGGTGTGTTAACTAAATGCAATGGGGCAGCTACAACATCGATGAAAAATGTGAACAATGACGGTTGTGCAACGACTAATGAAGGCAGAGCCGGGCAAACTTTAACTTCGTAGGAGCCGCTACGTGAGGTTAGTTTGAGTCACTCCATACCCTTCAATAAGTACGAGATAGTAAGCAGTAATGACCCATATTGCTTTCTCTTTTTCTTCTCCTTTCCACTCCCATATCAAGCCCCTTCATCCCGTAGACGAGCGAAGCCTCTCTCGCAACTTAAATAATACCTACGAAAATTTTCGTTCGCAATATTATTGGGTTTGGCTACGGAAGAGGGCACTCACCTACGAAATGGAAGGGATAAGAAAAGGAAAGAATCATCTCACTCGCACTCGCAGGATCAATGAGGAGCTCCTTGGCTATACCAGAGGAGCTCTCGGGAGTCAAAAGAGCCGTGTTTGCCCGGCTCTGAAGTAAAGAAAATAATTACAAGAGAGAGAGAGAGATTCCAATTAAACTGTCTAAATTATTATCACCGAAGAAAACCCGTCGTAAAATAGTAATTAGGAAAGGATGCTATGTACGCGAAGCTGAAATGTTAATAGGGATTACTGGAAAGTACGTACAAGTAATAAAAGTAATTGATAGCGATAGAATTGAATTCAAAAGAATTTGAATAGACTTCAATATATTTACACAAGTACAGAGACACAAAGAAATATAACAAAAATCATATTGTAGCAGGTAATGCCCTACGTGAATGTATATTATTTTTTTTTTACTTTTTGAGTAAGTAAGTATCATAATCCGCCACAGAGTAAAACCAAGACCAAAACTAGAAGTATTTGAGCAAGACCAAGATCAAGACCGAATAAGCAAGACCTAGACCAAGACCAATAACAAGACTGGTCTTCGTCTTTCTTGGCTCATCTCTAACCGGAGGTAAAGCTCCTCTTTTGTCTTGGGTCCGCTTTTACCTATTTGGGGCAGTAATACTCCACACAATTTTTCTCTTCCATTATGTCTTTGTTTTGTCCATTTCTTCCGTCTCTTTCTACCACCGTCCATCCATTTTTACAATCACCACAGATGTAGGTACACTTTACAAAAACTCGTTCGTGTGAAAATTGTAATGGAGCTATTTTAATGACGCACGCGTGACCAGTTGCCTCGTACTCACTTCTTAATGAACATAAAAAATGCCAAGACATTAATTTGATATATAGCACATGTATCTGCAAACACTAGGTACTTAAATTAGAATTGCTATTAAATATAAAATATATTACATCCCTTCTGATTACTATCCAAATCAATGTTCTAATCACATACTACGTGTAATAGAGTTGGTCCTTTGAATTTTCACCAGCCGCTATCTTTTATCAGTTATGATGGTGATTGGCAGAGCTTAAATGGGACCAAAACGCTTTCGAAGAATATCCCAGCCGTGTCCGATAGGGTTATGATCTGGAATTCTTATTGGCCACTTTATAAGTTGATCCTTGACCCGTCTTGTGTATTTTGGAGAACTCTTGGCTTTATCCTGCATTAAAATG
>NW_020442467.1:1018018-1027144 GCF_000699045.2 Agrilus planipennis
GAACAGCCCACATCCTTAACTATTTATGAACAGTAATCTAATCTAGGTCTACCCCTACTCCTCTTAACTCCTATTTCTGCCTCTAATATGTCTCTGACTAGACCTTCATGGCTGACAGTGTCCTACCAACCTATCTCACTTATTTTTTAATGACTTCCACAGAGTCCTCTGTTCTCCTCTTCTTTC
Source organism: Agrilus planipennis (assembly GCF_000699045.2). Classification (NCBI taxonomy): domain Eukaryota; kingdom Metazoa; phylum Arthropoda; class Insecta; order Coleoptera; family Buprestidae; genus Agrilus; species Agrilus planipennis. The sequence goes on from NW_020442467.1 coordinate 1,018,205, forward strand.
TAATACTCCTTTATTTGCAACCTTCTCTATCCACGGTATCCCCATCATTCGCCGGTAACACCACATTTTGAACGTTTGTAACCTTTTCTTTGACACCGCGCCCACCATCCTTGTTTCGCACACGTACAGCGCCGCTCTCCAAACATACACCTTTAACAATCTTTTTCGAATTTCTAAATTAATTTTTCACGAGCATAGAAGTGACTTCTTTTTAATGAAGGTGACTCGACCCTACGCTATCCTCTGCTTTTTTTCCGTACTACTTCTTCCGTCCTGACTTATCTGACTCCCTAGATACCTAAAGTCATCCACTTCTTATCATCTTTCGTCTCCTATCTTTACATTCGCTCTTTCCCTACTTTTTCTTCCCTTGCATACTAGTATTTTTGTTTTACTTTTATTCATTTTCAGATAATACTGTTTTGTCAATACTGCTTCCATTTTATTTAAAGCTATCTCTAACTCCTTTTTGCTAGATGCTAATACTGCTATATCGTCTGCTAAATAAATATCGTCGTTGTTATTAGTTTCACCTTCACATATTCACGTAATATGAAAGAAGATAAATTCCATTAAACGGTTTAACAACTTAAAGCGCGTTTTATACCCAAAGTACCATTCTGTCCCTATAATTGAGAATGGGAGTTTGCTAAATATTTCTGAGGAATTTCGAAATCGAGATTTAGGTGTTGTATAACAAAAACACGATATTCGATTTACGGGACTAAACGAATCACTTTCTAGAAATATACATATAAATATGTAAACTAAACGAGATTCACCATAGTTACCACTAATAAAACATTTCACTGCGGACATATATATTTTCCCTTCTCGGAAATAATATCGAAATAGGATTTCGAAAACCGTTTGTTCGTCTAATCTGAAGCATAATTGTCGTTTATAAAATTGAATCGAAACATTCATCACTAATAGAAATACAGAGTGTATAGAAAATAATGAAGAATGGTTCCAATGCCGGCTGGCGAAAGATGTGTGACGTGTATGTTCTATCCACGCATCATATTGTCGTACGGAGGGTTTCAAATATGTGTCACTAATTTACAGCAAGTAGTGTGGGATTCGAAGGCGCAGTTGATTGGTAGGTTAAGGGTCTGTGCAGAGGGACGTCCAGTTCGTTGCATACTCTCCTAGTTAGATGCTTAAAGATTTACATAGGGCCGAACCTAGGGGATTAATCACCTCGTCGAATGAAAGGCCTCCGAAAGTCCTTATTCCATCCCGGCACTATTGCTCTCGTTTAACGCGTAGATAATCCTTTATAAGGCAGGTACTCCGCGTTAAGCGTTCACTAGTTGCTCCTACATGCCCCCCATCCCCCCAAGGCTCTACAGTATTGCTGTGGAAAGATCAATTAAGACCTGCATCTACAGGTAAAAGTGCAAGTGGAAGTAGCCTACAATCAAAGTGAGGGTCTGGTATGTCATCTCGAGTCAGCGAAAGCCCCGAAGGGAGACTGCGTAAAGACCAGCAAAGACACGGTAGGCTGACGTAGAGAAGAACGCGTTCCCGTCGAAAGGGAGGCTCTCCCGATACGATTGTAGACACCTTCACCGACAATCGCATCTGAACTTCAACAACAGGTACCTAAAAGTCAGCGGATCTCTGAGTGTGATGGGTTCAATCCATGCCCAAAGCGATATAAGTGTCCCAGCAAAGTGGTGTATATCAGGCTGGATCACACAGTCAAGAGTAACTCGACCTATTAAGGGGGTTTCCGACTTAAAGTAAGCATGTAGGATAGAACAGTTATAAGTGGATCCGGTGCCGTAATTTTCGGACAAAGGAAGAATAGAGGCGAAAAACATAGTGACTCACGCTAGCTAGGGGGACTGAAGGATGCTCGATGATGTCGCGATACGTCTAAACGTATGTAGTCCTGCTAGGGCTGCTCCAGAATAGCTAGTAGCTACCAGAATACCAATTCCAAAACATCGTAAGCTGGGGAGTCCAAGAATCCAGCTTCAACTCCTCCCTCACTGATTAGTATCGGACTCGAAAAAGTAGTTAGTTGATGGACCGCATTCTAGGTTATAAGGTTTTACACCGAGGCCCCGGCTCGTTGCGTAATTCTCGATCATGAGCATACTAAGGGTTCGGATAGGTCCGAACCTAAAAGTTAGGTTAGGGTAAGTTCGGTTACTGGCCGGGTCACAAATGCACTCCAATTATAGAATAACGGTGACCAAAGCCATTAGTTCTAGCCTTCAGCTCAAATTAACCATGTACTCTACAGACACAAACACGTTGCTAACTACAAACTGTCCAATTCTTCTTAGCTGTATAATCACAACTTCTGTTCCCTACTAACATTTTACTCTCAATACGCCAAGAAAAGTATAACTTCAAATATGATACCATAATGATAACTAAACACACCCAATTACTTTTATATTTTCTTGTATCTTATAAACGTGGTCGTCTCGTGACTGTTCCTGTCTTTGGCATTAAAATTATTTTTATCGCAATAAAGTAGTAACACGTAATACAAACTCATAAAAAATTATTTTTGTATCTTTAATACACATACCTACTGTATATAAAATTACAATCTTATTGCATTCTATAATTTGTAAGCTGCAGGTTTAATGGGCAAATTTTTCGCATATACCTACCTCCTACGAAATCTTAAATTCAGCAGTTAACACATATATTTGTTAAATAATGTGCTTCTAAAGTGTAAATATGTGACAGTTGGAGCGACTGCAGCAAATATTTGAGAGCAATAAACAATATTCTAGACAGTATGAAGTACCTACGGGGATTTAAATGACAATGATGACCATGGTGTTATATTTATTAACGTCTGTTTATATATTTTTTTTCTGATATTAAGAGTTCGTTGGACGGTCAATTCATCCAGAAGTCGTTAAACACAACAAGAATAATACAAATTTATTTATCACGCAAAGAACAGAAAAAAAAATTAAGAGGGTTAATGTCTCTGCCACTCGGCACAACATTATAGAAATAGAGAGCGCTTTCATTTGGTTAAATAAATAGCATCTTATCTGTTTCTCCCACAAACAACTTCACTATCACTGGCAATCTCCTGGTTGGGCGATGAAGGACAGATTCACCCTTAGAAAAACCTGGAGTCATTGTTTAGTTTCTCAAACCCATCGTCAGAAGCATCTTAGTCTCGGATCATAACGACTTCACATGAACATCAGTTCGATGAAACTGGTGTAAGCTGGTTCGAACGAGAAACTACTCACTTAATTTTTGTTTATTAAGTTTTTACCTTTTTTAATGTTATGCACCTCTTGAAGATTAAGTTATGGTCAGATCCTGGGGTTAGAGGTTGGATGGTAATACGAGCAGTCCCATCGCCTAAGAGGACCTATCTGGCTCACCAATCTATTCCCACTTTGAATCCAAAACAAAAGTTCTGCCACATTCAATATAATCCGATCAAAATATAACTCCTTGCAATGGATTCTTCAAGGCAGCTTATTAATTCTTCAGATCGCGTTAGTAACAAAGAAGGCTAGAATTCTCTAGAACCTGCATTCTGGAATATTTCTAAAACAAGATCAGTCCCTATAAATAAATGCTGCGATGTCGGAAAGTTACAAGACGATAGAAGGCAAAATAAGAAGAGCAAAGAAGCTACTCAGGGGGCAATAATAGGGTTGTTAATTGAAGATTAATTAGAAAAATTAATTAAAGTGCAAAAGATGTTTTATGGAACCCACAGTATTGCACTCTAGCTAATTTATTTTCTACTTAATCTTCAACTAACAATAATATTATCAATTATTCGCTTGCTCATCGAACCGTCTGTTTGCTATTCTTATTTTACCATCTAGGTATGACCTCGTAAGTGGAACTGCCCTCTTCAGATCTCGCCTCGCGGCATTTATTTATTAGAACTGACCTAGTTCTAGAAAGACTCTAGAATGAAGGTTCTAAAAGCAACCCAGTATACATAGTCCATCTAACGCTTCTTCATGTATGAGGGTATATGTGACAGTGTCCCCTCTTAAAACTGGTGTCATCCTGATCAGCGACGTTTACCTTTATGAAACGAGTCGTTTAAAGTAAACAACCTGAGGGCCTTTCTAAATTCGATAGATAACGTTGATGTATAGAGTAACGAATAAGAATCATCCTACATTTCTTATAGTTTCGGGCAACGTCCCCTCCGTCACGATGGATTGTACACGTTGTTACCTTCATTAAAATCAGCAGAGTTGGCTCGTCGAACGTACCACTTACTCATCTGTAGAAACTGGAGAGCCTCCAGGTCGACGAAATATAATATCCGCTGGCAGTCTAAGTTATTTCCCAAATGTAATGCTGGCTGGTATTCTTCTAGTCGTCTGATGGATGACGAATCTAAAGCTAAGAGGAGTTTGGTGGTAGTTGATGTCAGAATGCAGTATTTCTTTTTCTGATGTCTATTAGATCAGCGACCTGCTTGAACAAAGCTAATTTGAAGTTTCTGTCTTGGTTGGAATGCAATTTCATTGGTACTCCTTAACGGCTAATCTAGCTATTGATAAGCTTTCAGACAAAGGTCTGTGCTTCCTAATTTGGTTTCATGTATGCTTCGGATCACTTGTTAAACTAGTTAAACTAATCCATGGCGACATCTAGGGATTCTAATATAACTTAAAGTCACAACTGCATAATATTTATCTATGGTTGTTTAAGTTTTCGGTGTTCGTCAATTCAATTTTTTGACACATGTCAGGTGACGCAGGCGCCTTGTTTGGAAGTAATCTGACGTGGCACAGTAAATAAAAGAGTTAAAGTTTGTTCGTTCACATAATGCTATATTTTATTTAAAAATTAATTTAAAAATCACACTTAAAAGGGTACTCTACAGACACAAACTACAACTAACTACAAACTGTCCAATTCTTCTTAACTGTATAATCACAACTTCTGTTCCCTACTAACATTTTACTCTCAATACGCCAAGAAAAGTATAACTTCAAATATGATACCATAATGATAACTAAACACACCCAATTACTTTTATATTTTCTTGTATCTTATAAACGTGGTCGTCTCGTGACTGTTCCTGTCTTTGGCATTAAAATTATTTTTATCGCAATAAAGTAGTAACACGTAATACAAACTCATAAAAAATTATTTTTGTATCTTTAATACACATACCTACTGTATATAAAATTACAATCTTATTGCATTCTATAATTTGTAAGCTGCAGGTTTAATGGGCAAATTTTTCGCATATACCTACCTCCTACGAAATCTTAAATTCAGCAGTTAACACATATATTTGTTAAATAATGTGCTTCTAAAGTGTAAATATGTGACAGTTGGAGCGACTGCAGCAAATATTTGAGAGCAATAAACAATATTCTAGACAGTATGAAGTACCTACGGGGATTTAAATGACAATGATGACCATGGTGTTATATTTATTAACGTCTGTTTATATTTTTTTCTGATATTAAGAGTTCGTTGGACGGTCAATTCATCCAGAAGTCGTTAAACACAACAAGAATAATACAAATTTATTTTTTAACAGAAAAAAAAATTAAGAGGGTTAATGTCTCTGCCACTCGGCACAACATTATAGAAATAGAGAGCGCTTTCATTTGGTTAAATAAATAGCATCTTATCTGTTTCTCCCACAAACAACTTCACTATCACTGGCAATCTCCTGGTTGGGCGATGAAGGACAGATTCACCCTTAGAAAAACCTGGAGTCATTGTTTAGTTTCTCAAACCCATCGTCAGAAGCATCTTAGTCTCGGATCATAACGACTTCACATGAACATCAGTTCGATGAAACTGGTGTAAGCTGGTTCGAACGAGAAACTACTCACTTAATTTTTGTTTATTAAGTTTTTACCTTTTTTAATGTTATGCACCTCTTGAAGATTAAGTTATGGTCAGATCCTGGGGTTAGAGGTTGGATGGTAATACGAGCAGTCCCATCGCCTAAGAGGACCTATCTGGCTCACCAATCTATTCCCACTTTGAATCCAAAACAAAAGTTCTGCCACATTCAATATAATCCGATCAAAATATAACTCGTTGAAATGGATTCTTCAAGGCATCTTATCAATTCTTCAGATCGCGTTAGTAACAAAGAAGGCTAGAATTCTCTAGAACCTGCATTCTGGAATATTTCTAAAACAAGATCAGTCCCTATAAATAAATGCTGCGATGTCGGAGAGTTACAAGACGATAGAAGGCAAAATAAGAAGAGCAAAGAAGCTACTCAGGGGGCAATAATAGGNGAAGTCAATATATTAGCTCTTTCAGATTTTTGATTTCCAATACAGATTCTCCTTTAAATAACCATGTTCGATAGTATTTCTGCTGGTAAAACTCACGAAAGGGTTGTTTTTGCAAACAGATAGATCTCTGCACATACACATTTGTACGTATATATGTATGTATGTGGTAGGTACGACTAAATCAAAGTGGGTTGTTCTGGCTCCCTAGAAAATGCTCTCCGATCGTTTCCCTGACAGCTGTGATTGCCTGTTTTTCATGTTTTCTTTGATCTTGTTAAGTCAGTTCTTTTAACTTTCCAAATTCTTCGGTTTGTTTGCAGTATTTTTATAAACCAGGTAATTGGATTGTAAGAACCTCCTGGAGCAAATTGTAAAAAAAGTCTGTCTTAATTAAAGGAAAATAAAAATCAACGTTACCATCGAATGTGTACAAATCCTCTTTTATAGTGTGAACAGTTCTTATATATATGTATGCTTTGAAGGTATATGTGTACAGGGTGTTTCTAAAATAAGTAACAGGCTTTGGGGTGTGTTAACTAAATGCAATGGGGCAGCTACAACATCGATGAAAAATGTGAACAATGACGGTTGTGCAACGACTAATGAAGGCAGAGCCGGGCAAACTTTAACTTCGTAGGAGCCGCTACGTGAGGTTAGTTTGAGTCACTCCATACCCTTCAATAAGTACGAGATAGTAAGCAGTAATGACCCATATTGCTTTCTCTTTTTCTTCTCCTTTCCACTCCCATATCAAGCCCCTTCATCCCGTAGACGAGCGAAGCCTCTCTCGCAACTTAAATAATACCTACGAAAATTTTCGTTCGCAATATTATTGGGTTTGGCTACGGAAGAGGGCACTCACCTACGAAATGGAAGGGATAAGAAAAGGAAAGAATCATCTCACTCGCACTCGCAGGATCAATGAGGAGCTCCTTGGCTATACCAGAGGAGCTCTCGGGAGTCAAAAGAGCCGTGTTTGCCCGGCTCTGAAGTAAAGAAAATAATTACAAGAGAGAGAGAGAGATTCCAATTAAACTGTCTAAATTATTATCACCGAAGAAAACCCGTCGTAAAATAGTAATTAGGAAAGGATGCTATGTACGCGAAGCTGAAATGTTAATAGGGATTACTGGAAAGTACAAGTAATAAAAGTAATTGATAGCGATAGAATTGAATTCAAAAGAATTTGAATAGACTTCAATATATTTACACAAGTACAGAGACACAAAGAAATATAACAAAAATCATATTGTAGCAGGTAATGCCCTACGTGAATGTATATTATTTTTTTTTTACTTTTTGAGTAAGTAAGTATCATAATCCGCCACAGAGTAAAACCAAGACCAAAACTAGAAGTATTTGAGCAAGACCAAGATCAAGACCGAATAAGCAAGACCTAGACCAAGACCAATAACAAGACTGGTCTTCGTCTTTCTTGGCTCATCTCTAACCGGAGGTAAAGCTCCTCTTTTGTCTTGGGTCCGCTTTTACCTATTTGGGGCAGTAATACTCCACACAATTTTTCTCTTCCATTATGTCTTTGTTTTGTCCATTTCTTCCGTCTCTCCCTACCACCGCCCATCCATTTTCACAATTACCACAAATGTAGGTACACTTTACAAGAAATCGATCGCGTAAAAATTCTAATGGAGCTATTTTAATGACGCACGCGTGACCAGTTGCCTCGTACTCACATCTTAATGAACATAAAAAATGCCAAGACATTAATTTGATATATAGCACATGTATCTGCAAACACTAGGTACTTAAATTAGAATTGCTATTAAATATAAAATAGATTACATCCCTTCTGATTACTATCCAAATCAATGTTCTAATCACATACTACGTGTAATAGAGTTGGTCCTTTGAATTTTCACCAGCCGCTATCTTTTATCAGTTATGATGGTGATTGGCAGAGCTTAAATGGGACCAAAACGCTTTCGAAGAATATCCCAGCCGTGTCCGATAGGGTTATGATCTGGAATTCTTATTGGCCACTTTATAAGTTGATCCTTGACCCGTCTTGTGTATTTTGGAGAACTCTTGGCTTTATCCTGCATTAAAATGATCTCATTACGAACATCTTGTAGCTTATACAGACGTAATCTCATATAATCATCGAAATATATAAGAATCAGCAAAACTCACTTTGCAATTTCAACTTTTATTATTAATTCCTGTAACGAATTTGGTAGTAGTGTTTCCAAAGAAAATCTTGACGCGTTTTACAATCTTTTATTAAAACCTTTCATAAGTATCATATCTATCACAAAATTGAGCAATAAAACTAAATTTAATATTAACAATTTTATTTTATATTACAGACACAATTTATTAGACTTACGTAGTGAGTTGTAAATGGGTGATTATTTTTTCCATTATGAAACTGGTTTTATTACCTAGTTGGTATAATATTAATGGTTCTAAAATCAATAGTGACCCAGTAAGTAAAACTTGTAAATAAACTATATATAAACAAAATACTACAAATGGCACAGTAAACGCCATCTGTATCGTGCTACATTTTAGGATTACATATCGTGCTACAGATGGCATTTACTGTGCCATTTGTAATATTTTCTAAAACGCACTGTTAAGACAGCAGGTAAAAGTTGGTCTGTGTTCTGTCGGAGCTGCCTGCGACGCGCTGATGAGATCCAAAAAGATCGAAATCGTGATCCGCGTCTGGCAGTTT
>NW_020442467.1:1035251-1047197 GCF_000699045.2 Agrilus planipennis
TCCAGGTATGACATTCATAGTATATTGATTTTTGTAGAACATTATGAAATATAGCTAAAAGAAAATGATTAGTTTCAGTCTGCAACATACTTTGCAAGAAACTTTTTAAGTAAATTAATGTTATTCATATAATATCTACTTTTATAACTTGTTATTATTTCATTTCATCAGTATTTCTAAATACTTTTATTTTAGGAATATGAATAAGCAGCTGTACCCCCAACAAATTAATTCTCCCCAGAATTTTGGACAGCCACCTCCAGTTTCAAGTCCACAACAAAATTATCAAAGTGTTCCTCCAATGGGGGCACCTAGTGAATTAGTTGGTAATATGAAACCCAATATGTTGCCACCATCTGTTGGAAGTCATCCACCACAACAGGTTTTTCATCCCCCAGGAAATGTCCCTCCAAGTAACTTGACATCACCACCCGTTTCGAAAACAGTTACAAACAATGAGAATATGCCTTTTTCTAACCAAATACCACATTCCCAGACAGTGCAAAAAGCTCCACAAATGCAGTTGTATGGTAATAATGCTCATTTAAATCAATTTAATGGACCACCTCAATCTCAAATGCAAAGTAATTGTTTTTTAATTTCCTTGTATATATTTTTAGTAACATTGTTATTTTATAGGTCCTCCTCCAAGCAATATGCCTGCAGAAAGAGGAAATATTAATAGTTTTCCACCAACTGACCAGGCACAACAATTTAGAAAACCTCAACAAATTAGTCAACCTCCTAATAACCAGTTTTTACCCCCTCAACCTCAACACTCACAACAGATGCCACTTCATCCTCCCCAATCTGGAATGCATTATCCGCATCCTCCATTAGGACAAAATCAACACCATCAATCTAACCAATTCCAAAAACCACCTCAGCTTCCTGGGCAAAATCATTATGATGCAAGTCATTTATCAAATCAGATGCATAATATGACATTAGGTAATCAAGTATCAGGTAACTTTCTTACTTTAACCTCTTATAAATCTGAATACATAGTTTAAATTTTATTATATGCTTACTATTATATTGTTTTTTAAGTTTACCTCAAACTACTGTAATTTCAGGAAATCAAAAACCTAATTCATTTGAACCTAACCCAGGAATAAACGGATCTTATAACATGCCTCCACCACCATTACCAGGACAGCAAATGTACAATGGTCAACAAATAGGGCCATATCCTTCCCAACCAATTATGAGTCCAGGACAAATGGTGCCTGGTCATGTGCAAAAAGAAGGACCTATGCAAATGCAGGGACCACCTCCATATGGTGGACCAGTCCCTCCTGGAGGCATGGGACATTATCCACAGCCAGCATATCAGCAACAGCAGCAGCAACAACAAAGCAAAAGATTAGATCCCGATCAAATGCCTAGTCCAGTATGTAATTTGATGTATTTTATGTGTTAGATGTTGCAATTGATTTTATTTTTATAGATTCAAGTAATGCAAGATGATCAGAAAAATAGATCAGGTGTATTTTGTACAAATCAAAAAGGTTTAGTGCCCCCTTTGGTCACTACAAAATTTGTTGTTCAAGATCAAGGCAATGCCAGTCCCAGATTTATTCGTTCAACAATGTATAATGTCCCCATTTCTCAGGTACATTCGTTAGATTCAAAGTTAAATTGGTTTTAAAACTGCTTTGAATGTTTTTTTTTTAAGGATCTTATCAAACAAACATCAGTGCCATTTGCTCTCATAATCAGTCCATTAGCTAACCAAGAGGGACAAGAATTTCCTTTACCTATTGTAAATTTTGGAGAACTCGGTCCTGTGAGATGTATTCGTTGTAAAGCCTACATGTGCCCTTTCATGCAGTTTATTGATGGTGGACGTCGATTTCAGTGTTTGTTCTGCAAAGCAACTACTGATGGTAGATATTACTTACCTTTTTGTGTTGCCATTATTTTAAAAACAATTGTTATAGTTCCAACGGAATACTTCCAGCACCTTGATCACACTGGTCAACGAATGGATCGATACGAACGCCCTGAACTCATCCTAGGGTCATACGAATTCGTGGCTACTAAGGATTATTGTCGAAATAATCAACCACCACAAGCGCCTGCAATTATTTTTATCATTGACGTTTCTTACAATAGCATAAAGTCTGGGTTGGTGCATTTAATATGTTCACAAATGAAAAACATCATCAAAAATCTACCAGTTGACCAAGGTCAAGAAAAAAGCAATATGAAAGTTGGTTTCATCACATACAATAAAACAGTTCATTTTTATAATATTGGTACGAGTTCAGCTACTCCTCAAATGATGATAGTGGGTGATGTCAATGACATGTTTGTTCCCTTACTAAATGGGTTCTTTTCAACTCTGGAAGAATCAGAAGCAGCTATTGATGCACTTATGCAGCAAATCCCAAAAATGTTTGCAGATACTAAAGAAACAGAAACGATTCTTTTGCCCGCTATAACTGCAGGTTTGGAGGCACTGAAAGCATCTGAAAGAGTTGGAAAATTATTAGTGTTCCACTCATCTTTGCCTACTGCTGAAGCACCAGGAAAATTGAAAAACAGAGATGATAGGAAAGTATTAGGAACTGATAAGGAGAAGAGTGTGTTACAGCCACAAAGTCAGGCCTATAATCAACTTGGGCAGGATTGTGTTATGTCCGGATGTTCAGTTGATCTATTTGTGTTCAATAATTCTTACATTGATTTGGCAACAATTGGACAAGTCTCACGTTTAACTGGGGGGGAAATATATAAATATACTTATTTCCAGGTATGACATTCATGCATCCAAAAAATTATATTTAGCATAATTAAAATTCTTGCTTTGTAGACCACACTGTATGCTTACACTTTAATGATTGTTATTTTCGTTTCAGTCCGAAATCGATGGCGATCGATTTATAATCGATTTAATTAGAAACATCAGTAGACCTATTGCATTTGATTGTATGATGAGAGTAAGGTCATCAACAGGAGTACGTCCTGTTGAATTTTACGGCCATTTCTTCATGTCTAATACTACCGATATGGAATTGGCTTCAATAGACTGTGATAAGGCGGTTGGTGTAGAGATTAAACACGACGACAAGTTAGCGGAGGAAGAGGGCGTGTACATTCAAGTCGCACTCTTGTACACGTCTTGTTCCGGTCAGAGGAGATTGCGAATATTAAATTTGTCTTTAAATACATGCTCACAAATGGCAGATTTATATAGAAGTTGCGAATTAGACACATTGATTAACTACTATTCGAAGCAGATGTGCTACAAGTTATTAGAAAACAGTCCTAAAGCTGTTAAAGATGCCATCGTTTCCAGATCAGCACAGATTTTGGCAACTTATAGGAAAAACTGCGCAAGTCCCAGCAGCGCCGGCCAATTGATATTACCTGAGTGTATGAAGTTGTTGCCACTTTATGTCAATTGTTTATTAAAAAGTGATGCAATTTCTGGAGGTAAGTCAATTATTAATTGCTTCTAATTAATAATTTGATATTAAATTAGCAGTGTCTTATAAATGCATAAATCAACAACGTACATAATTAAAACGTTAAGTTAAATTTTAGGATGATGGTTTTCTTCGACAATTTAATTTTTCTGTTTCTTTTCGCATCATGCATATATCAGTCACAATAGAGTAAATGAAGAGATTTAAATTTGAAGTGACATTCATGTTCATTTCTTACTTTCATAATAACTCTGTGTATATTTCGCCTTTTCAAGACATTTATTTAGTATAATAGTTTACTCCTGATGAATCCCTGAAAAGGCGTAACTGTCCAAGTTTTCTTTTCTTAATGAAAATATTTAAGAGTTAATAGCGTCATCATTATTAAAAATTTACGTATAGTTTACAGGAAAGGTCGTAAATTTGATAGTTGAAGAATAAACAATTGTGATTAATAATATGTGCAGTTCGATTTATTGTTTTTTTGTCAACCACATTTTATTAATAGTGGTTTCGTATATTTATATATTGAGAGATAACTGCCTGATTTATTTTGCTGCTTAAAACTCTTTTTTAACTACCGAAACTTGACTGAGTTCAAGTAAGTAAAAAAAAATCGTAGGGCGTTAATTTGCTTTGCCATTTTTAATTTAAATAGTGGCCCATAGGCATTGTAAGTGCTGTCTCTACAGAGCATTAAAATGAACTAACTGACGTTTTCCTATTTTTAATCTTGATTATTGTAGTAATTCACCATTTGTACTTTATTGCACATTAAGCTTTAATTTTTTAAAGCATTTTTATGATGTGCATTCTAGGATCTGATATGACCGTTGACGACAAGTCGTATCAAATATACGCTGTTATGACAATGGATGTACCTCGATCTGTAACCTACTTTTATCCTCGTTTAATTCCTCTACACGAAATTGAAATAACGGATAACAGCGAAGTTGAAATACCATCACCCATTCGATGTTCAATAGAAAAAATGACTGACCAAGGATTATACATATTGGGTAAGTTTTACAGCAATCTGTAAAAAACGAAAGCAAATTGCTTTCATTAAAAACGAATACCTACCTATAAAATTACACAGGTACACTTATCTGAGAGTATCAAGCGATATTATGTTTCCTTTTGATAATGCATTGTTTTCTTTTATAGAAAACGGCATTTACATGTTCCTGTGGATTGGCCTTGCGTTGGATCCCGAGTTGTGCCAACAAATATTTGGAGTCCCATCTGCAATGCAAATCAATATTGACAAATCACACTTGCCCAATTTAGATAATCCACTCTCAGTTGCAGTAAATTCAGTTATCAATCAAGTTAGAAATCAAAGGCATAAATGCATGAGGGTGAGTTTAGTCTTTATATTTTTGTTTTGGTTTCTAAAAATTTAGGATATATTAAGTACGTATTTTTTAATTTTTATTTCAATTTCATTAACACAACCTAACGGTGCGTTCAAAAACAATAACATAATTGTTATAAATCAAGAAAATTTTAATACAAATATTTGAAGGGACCAATGAATTTACAAAATAAAATTATCTGTTAACTTACAGGGTATTATTTAAAATTAATTCTGAAAAAAATAGTATTAAAGGAAAGTTCTTTATCATTTAATTGACAAGAACACTAGAGATAGAAGTGGTGTAAAAACTACATAGGGACGCATAATATACGGCACGAGACATAAGGGCTCGGCAGTTCACTGAGCAGTAAGGCAGAGCGCAGTCGTTCGTCGTGCAGCGATTTTTGCTTTTTTGATCGTTATTAGTCATAACGCTTTTTAGATACATTCTCATAGGGTTAAATTTTTGCTTCTCTATTTTATACTACAACAGGCAAATAAGGTAGAACGTATATCATAAGTACATCAAAATAGTCATGACTTACGGTTACTCCACTGCACTACACTGAAAACGTGGAAATAATTAAAAAGAGTATGGTAAACTCATCTGTAGCTTTTTGTCTCCGTTTTTTTTTGTTTTTTTCATGTACACTCTTATACTCAGTTGTGTCGGCCAATCAAAAACACCTTTAAATAAAGACAGAGAAGGAATAGGGGTTTCACTATTTTTCCATCTCACTCCTCACAACAATTTGCAGAGCTATATGAGACTTACCTACTCTATTCTGTTATCTCTATCACTGATAATTATGTAGTATCCATCCCAGGAAAGAATAAAAAGTGTTTATTCATATGCTCTTAAGTACTAGGAATAGCCCTAATTCGATCCAGCAGCTATTTCAAAATTGTGAAATATGTGACATCACACCGGACGTGGGTCTCAAAAAGGTGTCCACCTGTGGCAAGAACTAGGGCGGGAACAAAAAATCATAATATTCGTGTGACATAATTTATGGATGGTCCCTTATAAAATGTTAATATCACGATTATCATTTGCATTTCTAATTTTACTTACCATACTAATTATCACGCAAAAGGTGACCATGACAACTTTATGATCCAAACCATATCCATAAAAAAAAAGTTGGCAGCACTGCCAAAGTTTATCATTTTAGGGGGACGAACTTTAGATATGGTGTCATAAACGGCACATCCGCCTAACACTTATGTATTTACTGCAATGTCTGTCTGCGTTTTCGTTTTCATTTATTAAAAAGTTCTGCGTTTATTGTACATTGATAATACAATTGTACTTATGCATATATTTGTCTATATTTGAACTTAATTCTACAGCTTACTCTCGTGAGGCAGAAGGAGAAATTGGAACCTGTTTTTAAACATTTCTTGGTGGAAGACCGAGGCTCAGATGGAAGTTTAAGTTATGTAGACTTCTTGTGTCATATGCATAAAGAAATTAGAAGCATCTTAAGCTAGAAAAATATTTAATGAAAATGTCAACGTTAAAACGGATCGTCTAGAGCTACTACAGTTCAATTAATTGACAGATTGATATACTTTTGTTTTACATTCAAAAAAATATATGTTTATATTTTTCCGTTACTTTACATAATATATATTATATATACATGTATTATAAGTTAAAACACGTAATCAAATAGAATTTTTATGTATGTCATGTTAGTTGATCATTCTGAATTTCTGTATGTTATTTTTTGATGAACTATAAATTCTGTAATTTATTTTGTACCTATGATCCCAAAAAATCAATTTAAAAAATTATGTCGACCTTTTAAAAATAATAATACTTAGTCATAAGGTCTTGTGTAGGCAATTATTATTTTTTTAAATTATGTTAAAGGTGTATTATAATTTCTTATAAATAAACTATTACTGATTGTTTTAATCTTTATTTCTAATAAGTATTATTATGTGTAATTACATGACAAATTCTAATTGTTCTTTTATATCTGAAGAAGAAAGAAATCCATATTTTTACTCCTTTTAGACGCTTAAAAACCACAATTAGATGTTTAAAATTGGTCTTCTGATTTAATAATACTAAAATATTTTCCACTCCAAGCAGACTAAATTTACCATTTTCTGTTGCCTTTTACATAAAATTATATAGATTTATAATACTAGTCTCCTGTTGCCCGTGAAAACGGTTGGAGCAAAGCTATGAGTTGCTCATAACAGCAGCGAGAACAACCAAGAACAGATACCTTCAACTGAAAGGATACCGGTAATATTTATACGGTAGTTACACGTTCACCTGAATTAATCAGGCTGCAAACGAAAGAGCTTCTTATCCAAACTCCTGCCGGCTATACCTTCAGGTCAGTTTAATTGTATCTACGTTAGCGTAGATTCATTAATTAATTAATTTCGTGGTAATTTTATTAAGAGTGTCCTAATCAATTCTTAAAGCTTCTCAATGTTGGATTAAACTACAACCTAATCCCTCTATATTCTGTACAGGAATGAATGATATTTACAAAGTTTTATGTTGGGGATGTTGCACTTGAAATTAGGGGAAAATATCCTTAGTACTACTTTCGGTAGAGGTATAGTAAAAATGTATTTAAAAGTATGCATTTGAAATGTACTTGCTCCAATAGCTGCATATCGTAGACAAAAATAAAAACGCGAGAACATAATTCCATGTTATTGTTGTAGTATAAAAGAATTAAGTTTTGCCGTTAAACAAACTGCAACGTAAACAAAAAAATGTCCACATGTAAATTGTGATATGTAAAAGGTGATCTAGAATTGGAGGACGAATATTTTGTGAATTCTGCAAAAAAAATGGGAAAAAGATGCGCCGGTAATATATGTATACCTATGTCATAAAAAACCGAATAAAATAAACCCCAATTGAACTCAACTGGCCCAGTAGTTTAGTGGCAAAAAAACATTAAATTTGCAGGTTACTTACAAAAACTGACCATTCTGGTTGAAATATATATTAAGAACTGGACACATTGTAGTATACGTAATTCTTAACCTACCCTTCAATTGCAAATCCCAGGTAGTTTTGTAGTTTTTCGAACCGCTACATTATCAAAAAAAATACTTTATTCAGCCTGCGAAAACCTTATGACGATCGTACCGATACATGACAAACTAGGTTTTATTCACCAATAAGATTTACTTTATAACAACATGGAACCCCCCTCACGAAGGCTGTAAGTTGCACTTATTGGACTTACATTTCTATATTGTATATAAAAAGAAGGTTGAAGGGATCTGTATTTTGCCTTTCCTACATCTTATTTTTCAAAAGACCCTTTGATGAATGCATGTACCAAATAAAATACCCTATGTTCGGTTGTACATCTCTTTTCTGTTAGGCTTTTGGCTCTATACCGGTTGGTCCATTCTCCATTTCATCCCTTAGTTTAGATAATATTAAATAAAATTCAAAGCTTCCCAAATAGAGGCGAAACGTCCATGTTGGTTCTTCATAAATAAAAACCTTCCAACTCTTAATTGCCTTGAACTTTATTTAATATCTATGCCGTTTAGTCCTACCATTACTTTGCAATAATGTGACAAAAGAAAAGCCCAATTACTTCTAACTACCCAATTTTAATAACAATAACTTTAGAAACATAATGGCAGTTTTAACATTAAAAAAAAACAAAAGATAATTAGGAAACAGTACACAATACTGATAATAATCAATTGCAAGTCTTACCATGTCCATCGCTTAATAACAACAGTACCAATAACCGGCAATTGTTCCTTCGTAGGTAGGTATTTTATTTCTATTTCAAATTTAATTTGAAATTATCAATTATGATGTTATTCTGAACTCACCGTATACTGCCCTGGCGAAGAGTAATAACGAAATTAATGTAATCAATGTCGTAACAACTTCAAATGTAACGCCGATTTCTGGTAGGTACAGGGTAATCTTTTTGCTAAACATTTATTTGTAATTTTCTAAAAATCCCATGTCGACTTAAAGATACATCGAAATCAAGATCATAAAGTATTAGTACCTACTTTATGCAAGTAAATAAAACGTTAATTAATGTGCTCACCCTTACATAATACCAACCACAAACAAAAGTGACGAAACATAAATGTGAAAAGAATCGGCTTCTTTTAGGCCCTGCCCTAATTACAGGTCTGATTACAACTCTGTGATAAACATTCGGTAAAAAGCTGTGATAAGTAGGATTATTTTGGAAGAAATTCTTCGTTTTCTAATTTGTTATTAGTATCATAACATGATTAATAGACTACAGGGGTATGTAACGTTGTAATTAAAACGTATTTTATCTTTGAAATCCACCGTTCTCTCATTCAAACTAAATGGTAGTTTTCTTTTTAAATCGGAATAAAATTGTAATATACAAAGAAAACTAAGTAGTGCAAACAAAATACTCCATTCGTATTAAACACCTTACATATTATTCATAATTTATTTGGAATCTAAGTTATCAAAAGACAATTGATTTTTTCATCTGCCTTTGATAGTTTCAATTACCTGTTTGCGTAATACCTACTACATATGATGAAGATTTATAAAATAAGTTTGTAAATAAAAAATGGTAAGTACAAATGCATATACATATAAATATTGAAGAAATCCTTCGTTCGGAATCAATGCAAATCATCATCAGTACAATGAAATTGAATAATGTAGTGTCGTCGTTTTACCATACATGGGTCTTATATTACAGTATACTAGACTTATGTGATGCTCGTTGTAATTATTTGCGTTTTTGTGAGTGTCCGCCAAATTTAAAACCAACATGTGTAGAGAAAAAGTCGATGTTTGTCTCGAAAGATGCTACATTTCACGCCAGCAAGGTAAGTATTTTTTTATCTTTATATAATTCATAATTTTAATAAGATTTTGAGCATACGAGTGACTTTAAAAATAATATACAACATAGTGTGACGTTTGATAAAGTCTGGTAGTTTGTTTTTAAAAATAGTTTATTAGACACAATGCGGCAATATACACAAGCAAAACTATATAACACTACATTATATCCTAACACATGACTACAAAAAAAACAGCTATTTACAGGGAAAGACGAATTAAAAGAAACACAACATAAAGACAAGATCGGGGGATCTCTCTCTGCCTTGCCGCTAGTGGTATGATGTCAGAGATGCTGGTACTGATTTGTTTTTTGTTTTCTTAAAAGAAGGGAAATTTGCAAAAAAATTAACTTGGATGTTTCATTCCCACCAGCCATTAATGCTGGTGGGCGAGCAGTCCCTCTGGACTACGCCGGAAGGTAGGGATTATTTGTGGAATATTACTGCCCCAGCATTTGCCTGAGTGATCCAAAGAAACCACAGAAAATCTTGGACTAAAGCAGACGAATCCGGAATCGAACCGACGTCCTCCCGAATGCTAAACAATGGTCTAAACCTCTAGGCCATGCCGCTCAGTCAATCTTCAAAAAAAAAACTTTTGGGTGTTTCATTCCCACCAGCCAGTAATGCTGGTGGGCGGGCAGTCCCTCCGGCCACGCCAGAAGGTAGGGCGGAAGGCCCTCTTCAGCCTGATTTCAGGAATCGTGGGAATGGGTGGGTGGTGGTTCGGGTGAGAAAGATGAGAGGGACGAAATGAAGACAGAAGAGAATGAAAGATTACCTGTGGAATATTACTGCCTCAGCATTTGCCTAAGTGATCCAAGAAAACCACAGAAAAACTTGGACCAAGGTAGACGGACCCGGAATCGAAGCGGCGTCCTCCCGAATTCTAAGCAATGGTCAATCTTCAAACTCTTAAACATTAAAAAACTTTTGGGTGTTTCATTCCCACCAGCCAGTAATGCTGGTGGGCGGGCAGTCCCTCCGGACTACGCCGGAAGGTAGGGCGGAAGGCCCTCTCAGCCTGCTTTCAGGAATCGTGGGAATAGGTGGGTGGAGATTCGGGTGAGAAAGATGAGACGGACGAAATGAAGACAGAAGAGAATGAAAGATTATCTGTGGAATATTACTGACCCAGCATTTGTCTAAGTGATCCAAGTACCAAGCAAACATTGGAAAAAAAGGGGTTGATAGTGGAGTGGTGAGAGAAGGGCGAAAAGTAACGATAAAAACAAATTTGCTAGAAAGTCAGAAAGGGAAACAGGAAATCTTGCTTTGTGATGCATCATTAGCCGTGAATGTCTTAGCCTAAAACCTTATACCTGTTCGAGTCGTATATTAAATAATAGTTTCTTTCAGAATCAAAATCTTTTGTTTCGATTTCGAGAAGGGTTTCTTTTGTGCCTATACTTGAAAATACAGTTATGGATGGCACGATAATATATCTCAAGATTAAATGTGTACACCAATTGGTCAGAGCATGAAGGCTGTGATAAAATTATGTATTGTGCTGTGAAGGTCTATCGAGGACGTTTAATTTTATTGTCCCAGGAATGGGTTAAATGGTGAAATCTTAGACTATTGCGTCTACCAGAGCCACCCCCATTTGTAATGACCAATGGAGCTTGTCTTCCATAATATTTAAGAAGGAATTCCTACACTCCACCCCCTTTATTAACACGTTCAAGTTAATTTAAGTTCTAAGTGAGACAACTCATATAATTCAGACAGCTCACATAATGTAAACACAGCACACACAATTAAGAGACAGCTCACGTAATTCAATGACAGTTTACAAGTTTTCCAAGATATGTAACATGGTCTATTTTGTAAATTAAAGTGTACAGTAGATGTAGGTTCAATACAAAATTCAAAAGCAAACTAAATGTCTATGCGTTCCTAATCTCAATAACAAATAGCACTGCTTCATTTACTTTCTTTAGCGATGAGCCCCTTCTAATGTCTTGAATGCGCTCTGGCAAAATCGTAGGGAGAAGAAAGCTCATTATACTCTCGACTCTTGTTTATTAAACATACTTTTTGATACGGTACCTGCCAAAAGTTTTGTTCAATCATGAATAGTAGTGCGAGTCGAAAACAAGCGTTGAAGCCTTTAATATGTCTTCAAATATAAATAAACCTCTCGTTGATATTTTCAGTAGTAATTGGTACCAATAACAGCACATTTGAGCAATGCAATTGTAGTGGATAAAATGGTCAATTTTTCCGTGCAGTACTGTACGGATTATACGCTCCTCACCGGTTAAGAGTTTGGCCGAGAGTTGTCTCCTT
>NW_020442467.1:1048988-1092252 GCF_000699045.2 Agrilus planipennis
AGAAGGTTCCCGAAAGTAAACAAAAGAGTATTTAAAAGAAGAGACGATCGCCGAGAAGAGGAAGAAATAAATTGACCGTTGCAGAAAAGAATCCAGAAATAAATTGACAGTGATAGCAGTGAAACAAATAGCGCAGTGAATAGTGTTTTTAAGTTCTTTAATAATTAGTGTAAATAAATAGTTTTTGTCGTTATCAGTCTTAGAAGTTAATTTTGTTAAACCCACGAATATTTATTTTCAAATATTCCAATTTTTTCCTCTTTCATTTTTTGAAGCAAACAGAATTACGTTCCTTAAGCTAAACAAAATAAGCTACCAAGCTATCTCACCGAGACAGTACCAACCAACCGACTAATTGTTACCGACAAATTCATTTTTGTATATATTTTATTAAATAAATAGTGATTATCTTTAATTAGAGACATCACATTAGAAAATTTTTGAAGTGACCCAATTTCCCATTAAGTTTACACTTTTGATAATTTACGCAAAAACAATTCTTGTGTTTATTTTCTTATGAACAAGAATTAATGCATCGGTATGGGCGAACTGTTACAATTTCTATCGCTTGATGGTATATCAGGTTTTAATTAACGATAAGTTTACAGACTTTTAGGGTTTATAAACGTTAAGGCTCCTTACAACGGTTTCAACAACCCTCTATTTGAAAATTCGTCAACCAAGAATTAAAATTTCATTAGTTGGTTATTTAAACGACTTCTTTAACGAGACTTGATGTGATTTGTGACTTTGGAGGAGGTGGTAAAGTTTAGACTATTGCTTAGTATTCTGGCGAGCGCCGATTCTATTCCGGGTTCGTCTGACTTGGTTCAAATTTTTCTGTGGTTTTCTTGAATCACTTAGACAAATGCTGGAGCAGCAATATTTCACAGATAATCTTTCATTCTCTTCTGTCTTCATTTCGCCCGTCTCATCTTTCCTACCCGAACCACCCCCCACCCATTTCCACGATTCCTGAAAGGAGGCTGAAGAGGGCCTACCGCCCTACCTTCCGGCGTAGTCCAGAGTGACTGCCCGCCCACCAGCATTAGTGGCTGGTAGAAATGAAAAACCCAAATTTTGTTTTTTTAGAACGAAAACATGAACCATTAACCCTAACACATACCAGTTATTCTGTACCCGGCAAAATCACTATCCAATGCATCTCTAATGATTTTGTCTTCACAAGTCAATTTTTATTCATTTTTAAGGAATCAGTTTATTAGTTTAAGAAATATAATTTAAATTTCTTTTTACATTCTTTTTCACTGCTTTTCCGTTTTGTAATATTTGCAGTTTATTTTAAGAATTTGCAAATTTATTAAAAATATTAAATAAATATAAAGTTAAAATGGAATAATTATATTTTTGTAAGTAATAAAACATTAACGTATTTTTTATATTTAACAGCATATTATACAATTTATACATAGGCGACACAACAACTGAAAATTAGTACAAAGAGCTGCAAAAAATAAGTCAAGTAGTTCATGAAACTACAAAGTAAATAAATATGATCCAGGTAAGTAAATGGTAAGCAACTATTGATAAATTAATCTTAAAAGCAATACATATAATTTACACACATTTTAATACATTAATGGCAATTATAAAGCCTATAGACATCCCAATAACTCTTCAGAAATGATGTTTCATAAAAATTACTTAAGTTTGTAAAAACGTTCAAAATTCTGTTAAATTCAAAATGGGATTATAAAGCCGCATTGTAAATAACAAAAAGGTTCTGAAGTGTAAAAAACTATTAACACTAAACAAAAAGCACAAATAAGTAGAGAATGTTCTAAA
This sequence comes from Agrilus planipennis, assembly GCF_000699045.2. Lineage (NCBI taxonomy): Eukaryota > Metazoa > Arthropoda > Insecta > Coleoptera > Buprestidae > Agrilus > Agrilus planipennis. The sequence continues at coordinate 1,050,795 of NW_020442467.1, forward strand.
AGTGGCCAAGAAAAAGTTAAAACTAAACGGCAATAGTTACTTATCAAAACTTGTGACAATAAATTCATATATACAGACCCCGTCAGGACACGTTTCAGTGTAGTTATAGTTGTCCAAAAGAAGAAAGAGTCCACTTAAATCACTGTTCAAAAATACCAAACAGTCTTATTAATCGTGTATTTGACTCCTCTGGCTATACATGAAAAACCTCGATTAAGAAAACTGAATGAATGGTTTAAGAACGTGGACGACATCATTTGAAACGTTTTGTAAAAGAAATTGACAAAGAAAACACTAAAATCTTAAATCCGAAGATTATACTTAATGATGATCATAGAATCCCAAAATAAAACAGATCGGTTAATATTTCATGACGATTTCTTAAGATACTCTTAATGATTTGTACAGTTTAATTAATGATCTGAACTGATTTTTATTAAAATAAATATAAATTTTAATTAATTTGAGTAATTTTTTAAGAGAATCAATCAACAAAGCGTTATTCATGAAGAAATTGTACAATGTCAAAAATAGTGGGAATATCTAGCAACAACGTAAGTAAAGGAAATCACATTAATGCTAATGTAAAAAGAGACAACGTAAGACTCTTACTATTACACTTAATTCTCTTCTTTTTAATTAGAGATTAATAAACAATGTATTGTTATAAGTATATCGACATATGAATGTAAAAAGAAAAAAGACAGTGAGTAATTAGAGATTTGTTTAATAAATTATTATACTTAATATTAGTAATTCTACATAAGAAAATAACGATAAATTAAAGCCTGAAAAGGCATTTGTGCTTCAACAAGCAAAGAATGCTTTTAAGTCTTTTCTAATAAAATTTGTATTTTTATTCATTTATTTTTTTTAACAGTTTTCAACCGAACGCCATCTTTTACCCATTTAACTGTTTTTATCACCACCATAGTTTTATTGATTGATTACTTTTTAAATCATTTTTCAATTAACAAAAGGTAAGCAAGCTATGATGATGACCCACAGTGAAATGTTATATTATCTTTGTCTAGAAGTCTCTTAAGCTATGTGCCGGTATCTCAGGCATAGGCATTTCTCCAAATTTTTGTCAATTATGGAGTCAATAAAAACTATCTTTCAAAATGACTTTTACTTTATCAGTACGTTACAACTAATATAACCTGAGCTTCCTAATCTAAACTATTAAAATACTCTTCTTCCTGCTACTCAAGAGTCACTTTTATTGCTTACTGTACTTACTCTCCAATTAATTTTTAATTTAGATTCACTACCCTTATCACCACACTAAAATCACTGTCTTTTTGGAAGCATTGGAGTTGAAAAGAATACACATCTGGCTCTATCAGGTGCTTTTATGTTTGTATCTTTAGGGATAGGAGAGAAGTTTGAGCAGTCTGAAGATAAAGGAATGTCGGTAACAGAAAATAGCATGAATTTGGTATCAAATTTGTCAATGGGTAAACATTTATCTTGAGATGTGGTTTTCTTAATTGTATTTTTGTGTTCTTTTCTAAAAGGTTTTGATCCTTTTTGAATTTGTTTACTATTAACATTTTCTTTTAAGTTTCGTTTATTTTTCGAATTGTCCGTGTTGTTATTATTATTACTTTTGTAATATTTCACTATTTCCTTGTTTGATTTTAACATTTTGGCATTCTTTCCTTCTTTTTTATTATTGGCTGGGTTTGGATTTTCAGGAAGTTTGTCTATTGACGCAACACTACTTGATTTTCCTTTTAAATTGGTTAAAGATGTACTTTTCATTGGCATCATTTTTTGGAATAATCCATACGTGACCTTAAAAAATTCTTCGGTTCTTTGAAAATCAAAAGATTTTGGTACTTGTATGCCTGTCAATTTATTTTTTTCGTCCTTACTTTTGTCGTGTAAAAGAAGTAATGGATTTGCTTTTACCATACGAATCATACTAGTTTTTGTTTGTTTTATAATTGGTAGAGTTTTTGTCTTCTTTAATTGTTTTCTTTTCTGGTTGGTTGAACTAAACGATTGGGAATGTGACGTTGAAGCTGTTTTCTTCTCCATTTTCTGAAAACAAGTTAGAACAAAATGTTATTATGTTTATGATATTCCCAAGAAAACTAGAGATCGGAGTAACAGTTGCTTATAATATAAAGTACGAGCTATAAGAGCATCATCAACTGTGCTTGTTCGTTTGGTAAGATCATACTGTCGATAGAAACGTAGAAAATTAAGGAACTGATGGAAAAAGACTACAAGCCTATTTTCAGAAAAATCCAGTCCAAGTGTAAGGCGACCAAAAACAAGCACAAAGTTAAAGATCAAAAGAAACTAGACAAGTTAAAGAAACATTCGATCAACCAAAAAGCAACACCGGAGGATAAATGATAATCAACTTGTCTACATGCACGTTGACGACTGTGAGGAAACAATTCTTCGAAAAGGATTGAAGTTTGCGATAACACCTAAACAACCCGCAGGGGCCGCTCCACGTTGTATATTGTGCGAAAATAGCGGTTTGGGATTGATGAGCCCACTTACTAGGGCTAGTTAATCAGCAAGAAGTTTCAACTTGGAGAAGTCGGTATTGTTACTCCGAACATCTCACCAGTGATGTTAGCTACGGGAGGTTCTGGGGGGGGGGGCACAGACAGGAATTCTTGCCTGTTCAACCAACTGTACTTAGACTCCTAGTGGTAGTAGTAAAGCCTGCTAGCTGAGCTAAGTGGAGTTTAGTGAACAAAATTGATAGTGTAAGCAAAAGTTAGCACGCACTGAAAGAGCGGTCCCACGGTACCCCAGTTGGTTAACCAATAGCGAGAATTGCCAGAAATCTCAACTGGGAGAAGTTGGTATTATTGCTCCGAGCATCTCACTAGTGGTGTTAACTGGTAGTGCGGGAGATCCGGGGACTCCAAACATAAATTCTTGCCAGCTTGATCAATTGAATGTGGACTAGTGGTAGTGGTAGTGGTTAAACCCACAAATATAGCTAGTAACGTCACGTTAATTAACAAAACGTCTCATTGAGGCTGCGGGGTTAACACCTAAACAGATACCTACAATGGACTTTATCGTTGCTATTGAGGTCATTCACTTGTAACATTCAGAAGCTGACGAGTCTCAATGGAAAGAACGACTAACCCTAGAAAAAAGGAAACAATTGCAACCAAGAAGAAGCTGTGCGGAATCTCAAAAGGGACAAATCAGTTATTATCCTACCAGCAGACAATGGAACCGTCATTATGAATCCCATGGAATACAGCAAAAGGGTTGCATACGTCAACAACTACTATTGAGAGGAAGATATACAACATCTTAGAGAAACACCAGAACACTTCGATAATAGGATAAAAACAAATCTAACTCTACGTCATAACAAACCAACACACCTTCATGGGTTATCCAAGATCAACAAGAAATGATCCCATACAGCACATGTTTATCCATAGGATGTTATAAAAACATCCATCTGGGATTTTAAGGATATCTTATACAGATTCGTTTCATGTTCGGCGGACGTCTTCAGGATGTCGTATGGATAGACGAATGTCACAGTTTCATACATTCATAAAATATACTCAACGGACATTTGAAAAACATACGGACGGGATATTTACAGGACATCTTAGGAATGACACATATATATCGTATTGTTTGCTATCATACTTTTTGATGGAATAGGCTATCTTTATACAAACGCATATGAATCTCTATCTAAGTTTATTGCATACANAGGAAAACTGTAAAACCGCATTTTTGATACTTAAATGTATTTTATGAACTTACCAATGACCTCAATTAAAGTGGGTCCTTGGTACCATTCGATAAGTTCCTTTTGGGTAGGTTTAACGACTAAATTTTGACCAGTAAGGCCGCTGCACGGTACAAATGCAACGTCATTATCTTTAAATCCGGCTTGTTTTAGAAACACCTTCAATTTCTGAATAATTTCGTCAAATCGTTCCTTGGACCAGTTTACTGTATCTAATTTATTAATTGCGACGGCCAGTTGACTCACTCCCAGTGAACGCACCAGAAGAGCATGTTCCCGCGTCTGACCACCATAGTCGAAACCTGTTTCGAATTCACCCCTTGTTGCATCAACTACCAATACAGCAACGTCTGCTTGACCCGCTCCTGCTATCATGTTCGGTATGAAATCTTTGTGTCCCGGAGCATCCAGCAACGTCACCTATGACAAATACACTAAATTACATCAACCTTTGCACTTTCTTTTATTTGCTGCTTTTCAATTATTCACTTACAATTTTACTATTCGTTTCAAACTGTGACTTCCCCACATCCATTGTGATGCCTCTGTTTCGCTCTTCTCCTGTTTCATCTAGTACCCACGCATATACAAAGCTCTGTTTACCTAATTTTCTACTTTCCTGCTCATATTTATGCATAGTTTTCTGATTCACCTGCAGAAAATAGCTATTTAATTCTTATATTTCTTTTTTTATTTTAAACATCTAACCTGGCCCAGGGCACAAAGTAAATGTCCCATAAGCGTAGACTTCCCAGCATCTACATGACCTTTATGGTTTTTTACCCCGAAATAATAAGCAATCCTTACGGTCATTCTGACTCATAATCATCAAATCCAACAGAAAGTACTTCCTCTCGACCAGTAATCTTGAAAATTTATTTTCTATGTAAAACTATTACGTGACAAACTTAGTTTTGTGTGTTGTTCTAGTAATCCAAATTATAGCTTCGATTCGATTTGGTTAGTCTGTGGTTTCCTTGAATCAATTAGTTAAATCTCACATACAGTAATATTCTAAACATAATCTTTCACTTTTCTTTTGTCTATTTCGTCCGTCTCGTTTATCTTTCCCCCACCACCTACCTATTCCTAAAAAGAGGTTGAAAAGGGGCCTTCCACCCTACCCTCTGGCTTTGCACTAAATGACTAGAGCATGGGTCGCAGAACAGCCTTCCAACAGCATTAAGTGTATTTGTGACATATTTCATTCAGAACGCAGAACGCGTATGTGCAAAGACAGACTAACATTAATACATTTATTTTTAAGAAAACGACAGTTAACCGAAATGACACCTAGCAATATTATACTAATATACCATATCAGCTAGCCAGGCTTCTACTACCACTGAATGGGCCGCTTCAAGGAAAGATCAACACCAACGTATATAAAAGATTCTGCTCTCATCGTAGAAATCATCAGAAGGACAGAGTTAAAACCATCAGGCCAATTTCTGAGCTTCGAAATTCACCAAGTTACGTCTTCAACAATCAAGCGACGTCATTGAAAGAGAGCTATTAGGAGAGCACAACCTCCAGGAAAGAACATCTCTACCTATCAACGCGGTGATGGAATTATTGAATTGCTGCCTGTTCAACTAATACATTCAAGTTGGAACCAGTTCCAAGCACAGAAGGATGGCCTTCCTATGGAATCGCCGATGGTTGTCACCACATACAATGTGGAAAACTTAGACGCAATTGGACACTAACTACACGAAATTATATGTAAAAGACACATTTATCATGTGGAATCATGCCAACAAGAAATTAGAAGACCTTTTAGGCCTCATCAGTCAGCTGCAACCAACAAGCAACTTCACCATGGAGAAGGGAAAAAGGCTACAGTCTACCATTTTTACTAGATGTCCTAGTTACAACGAATCAGAGCAAATTTGAGACTTCTACGTATCTGAAACTAACACACTCAGAGTAATATCTCATCCAATCTTCGCCAGTCACAACTGCCCTGCCTGCGTCTTGCCCTTTAAACTAATCAATAGATAAAGCCTTTGATGAAGCTTTCAAGTAATGTAACTCCATATTTAAAATAATAAAATAAAAACACTTAGAGTTTACAAATAATTTATTAACCACTATAATTATTTCGACACACTGTGCCTTCTTCTTCTTCAGGTGGTGAAGATATCTTCATTTCTTCTTATAGATATCTTCATATCTTCACCACTTGAAGAAGGCACAGTGTGTCGATATAATTAATAAATTATTTGTAAACTCCAAGTGTTTTTATTTTATTATGATAAAGCCTTTGATTAATAATAGACAAAAAAGGCATCTAAAAAACCTATTATTGATTCAAAAATTCGAAATATTAATTAATTGCACTACTTTATTTTTAAATTAACATAATCCGAATTCACTGGAACGTTTCTTGTCGACACTGTTTAATTGTAGGTAAGCTTCTACTGATCAAATTTATGTCTTCTTTTAATTTTTAGTTTTCTTTTGGAAATTGTAAGGCATAAATTAGTTTATTTTAGATATTTACTGATTATTTTACTATTTAATGCTCAGCCCGACTCATAATAATTAATAAATAATAAAACTGTTACAACTATTTTTAAACATTAGTTATGGCACCACAACCTGATTCCAAGGTTACAGGCAGCAACCTGTATGCATTATGTTAAATGGGAATGCAGGGTGGTTTTTCATAATAGGCAAAAATAGATAAGTATGTAGTTCTTAGTTCTGTTGGAGTATTGATGCGATGCATATTTCTCTGTACTGAGTCGCTTTAAATAATGTTCAATTTTTTGTAACTCGTTTTTGCGTTACTAAAAATGTAACTCATATACAAATTGACATCCTTAAATATGCACTTAAATTCAGTAAATTATTATTAAATCCATCTCCAGATATACAATTAATGTTTTAGAATTATGCCTGAACATAATAAAAATCAATTAAATCTACTCACATTAATAATTCAGCATAGTTATAAAAATCATAAATAACACCAACTTTTAATTATTCGTTTACTTTAACAGAAAAACCTTAAAAGTTTGCACATTTAGTTTTTGTATTGTATTTACGTTATTCTGTTGCTTTACTATCAGATTTTACTGTTCTTATTATTACGTACAAGTACTTACCAACACCTTAGTGGTTATTAATTTTCGTTGTCATAAAACACGCAGATTTAAACTGCACTTTAGGTACTCTTGATAAATTCAATACAATTTAAATAAAGGAAACCGCAAAACACAAATAGAGTATTGTAATTCTTCCTCTAAATCACCTTGTATAATACGAAACTTATCAGAGTTCTTGCTGTGTAAAAAGGATATAAAGGACGATACTACAATCAATCGTAACGTCTGTGTATCAAACCGAAAATTTACATACATAGGTACCTATAACTCATTTTAATGTTAAATAATAATTTAACTCCATTTAATCAAATAATTTGTGATACAGTTTTTTAAATACTTTCCGTTTTGTAGTATCTTTCATTTATTTGTTTATATTATTATTATTATAATGTTTGACAATTGCATTTTTTCTTTTAATGTATTGTCACCTTTCGCACTCTAACTAATTTATTTTTGCTAATCTTCTGATCCAACGGGACTCGAACCTTGGCGAAATTTGTACAAACTGGAGCGGGTGGATTAACTTGCAAGTTTCGATGATTTAGGGAGTCGGATCATAAGTTCAACCATAATTTTGGGGTTCTACAAGAGAAACAGACTAAGACAAGTCCCTGAAAGAGGGCAGCAGCCCTTTCAGTACTTAAGGTGGCAGAGATCACGAAGATCGGTAGGTACTCTAATGCACAATACTTTTTTTTTATATTTTTGTGGAAAAGGGGAAATCTTCAAAGGACACCCAGCCGTCCGTACGACTGGGTAGTGTCGGATTCCCGAGGAAGAAGTCCTGGGATCTACCGACTAAAACCCCTCTACCTCAAGCCGTTCTAGGACCAAGTAGGGTCCTCTTCAGCCGGTAAACCACCACATTATGATATCGCAAGTAAAACACACCGAAACTAAATGATGAAGTCCTCTAGGGTAAAGCACTCCGGACGTAAACTGGTTCCCCATTCGGATGTCCGGGCGGAGACTACCCCGGGGGATGTCTTAAACAAAACGAAAGTAGGGAACCCTAGATAACAAACTTAAAGATAATAAAGCGTCAAGTATAGATGGGATATAGCGGAAATTCTAAGGTGGTAATAACCATACTTAAAAAGAGAACGCAGAACGCGGTGTTGTACGGGTGCCACACATGGATGGTGGGCGCGGCGGAATAGAAGTGTTAAAAATGTGGTGTTACCGGCGAATGATGAGGATAGCGTGGGTAGAAAAGTTTAGAAATAAAAAGGTATTAGAAAGAATAGGAGAACAGAGCACTCTACGGAAGTCAATAAGAAATAGGCGAGATAGGTTGGTAGGACATATTAGAGGCAGAAGCGTGAGTTAGGAGGGGAAGAGGTACACCTAGATTAATTACTGATCGCGAATAGTTAAGAATGTCGGTTGTTCTAGTTTTAGGGAAATGCGAAAATTAGCTCAGGATAGGAAAGAGTGGAGGTACGTGTCCAACCAGTCTTAGGACTGATGACCTTATGATGACGATGATATCAGCAAAAGATAAAATTGTAGTATTTTTGATAGATGAAATTGTCTTGTCATCATCATAAGTTCATCAATAGGTGGCCAATTTGTGATGTGATCTTGGGTGGACACTTGCACTAAAGAGCGAAAATTTCCTTACTACCTCGCGACAACTATTTACAGAGGTTGGACTTGTTCTAGAATAATTTCATTCCAGAATGTAGGTTCTAGAGAATTATAGCCTTTTTTATTATACTAACGTAATCCCGTAAATCCACTATAGGCAACCCTGACGCTTATTTGCGTACAGTGGGCTGTCCATACGTAACAGTATTTTAATAATATTTTTATTTATTTTTCTGATTATTTTTAATAACAAAGTCGTGTGAAAGTTTCAAGTGTAATTCATAAATCAAAAATCATAAGTATTATACAATGCATATAATCAAATCCTATTTGAAATTAAACCACAGTATTTTAATATGTAACGATTGGTATTACAGTTGCAAACTTGTAGGTTGTCGGTTAAACATTAACTGTCACGTTCATATTTTGAACGCATTTAAAATTGAGTGATTCGATAAAAACGTTAATTAACGATAAACGTCTTTTTGTGAATTAATTTTTAAAGTAATTAGTAGAATTGAATTTAATTGATTAGTGTTTATCGCCCGCCTTCTTCTATTATGTAAGTTTTATTGTTTTAGTTTATCAGAATAGTAATTAATAGATAAAAACAAGAATTTTTATAATAATCTTTATGATATTTTAAAATACCTACTTTATTTATTATTCGTCTATTTAATGCTGATTCTAGGTGTTATTTGTAGAATTTACACATATTTGTTCGATTAAACGTATGCAAATACAAAAAACATTTAGTTAAAAATGATGGAAGAGCAAATATCTTCAGTTTTCTCTAAACAATCAACAGGCGCACCTTCATCGTGTTTAAAACGAAATCCTTCATTAAAAAGGAGAAAAAATGTACCTGTAATTAAACAGACGAAAACAAGTATGATAAGAATGGTTAATGCAAATCCACTGCTACTTACCAGCGATATGCAAAAAGAAAATAAGAAAGAACTTACAGGCATTGGAATTCCTAAATCTTTTAGTCTTCAGAGTGCTAAAGACTTCAATAGCTATAGTGTTAATACTTTTAAAAAAACATCTATTCCTTCTTCTACTGCCTCTGTTAAACTAATGAAAAAACCAACTAGCCCTAAATGCAATACTGATACAAGAAAACGGTGTTTATTAAAGACAACTACAAAATTCAATCAGCAGGCTGATGACTTGAAAAAGAAACCCATTGAATTTGTAAAACCTGCTAAATCCACACAACTCACGAAATCAAATAACAAGACAATAATTAATAAAGTTCCTCAAAATTCAGCCAAATACAAATTGAATTATATAAAACCAAATGAACTCAAAGAGAATTTAAATGGTATTCCAGATAACAAAAGACTTCCTAAACGTAGATCACTTTCAGCTGAGCATTATGATAGACAAAATAAGAAGATTAACACTCTACAAAAAACACAGAGAAGGAGAGACAGTACAAAAAGTGACCAACAAAAAGTTACAACAAAACGAAGATCATTATCTGCTGAAAATTTTGACACTAAATTTTTAGAAACCCCTTCAAAAAATGTGTCTCATACAAAGAATAACTACATTTCTCCAATAGAAGAAGAAAGATCTCAAATAAACCGCTGTTCAAAAACTCCAAACAGTTTTAATCGTGTATTTTTCTCGACTCCTATGGCCACATTAAAAACACCAGCTACAATTAAGAAAGATATGTATTCAAGGCTGAATGAATGGCTTAAAAAACGTAACCGACCATTATATACCTACCATCATTTAAAATGTTTTGGTGTAAAACAATCAGATATAAAAGAAGTAGACGAAGAAAATAAAGAAAATATTGAGGAAGTGCTTGTAAGATCTGAAAGTTATAATGACCTAAGGATTGATCACTGTGAGAAAATTCCCCAAAATGAAACAAATCTCTTAAAAAATGTAGATTACAAAATTGTTTCGAGAGATGCTCTTAACGATTTATACAGTCTAATTAATGATGTAAGTTTATTTTTATCAAAATAAATATGAATTTTACTTAATATGCATAACATTTTAAAGGGATATTCAGAACAACAATGTATAATTTGGCTCAACCTTATTCATGAGAAATGCCCTGAAATTGAACAGTATCCAAAATATTGGGAATGTAGAGCTGCCCTAGAACAATGTAAAGGCAATCTCACAGATGCCATTGAATGTTATAAGAAAGCTGTTGTAAAAGGAGCCGATGTAAGTTTTTTTCAATTTATGTTTTTTTCTGAATTAAAAGTAACTATTTATTTAGTGAAAACAATAATATAATGAGTATTATTTATATATGACTGCAGGTGCAGGATGTAGACAGTGCTTTAGAAGACTTATTAAAAAAATTTAGTGTACTTAATATCAGTAATTCTGCTAAGGAATTGGAATACAACGATAAATTAAAGCGTGAAAAGGCATTTGTGCTTCAGCAAGCAAGAAATGCATTTAAATCTTCTGTAATACAATTTGCCATCAAAGAGAAACTCAATCGAGAACAGTAAGCATATATATGTACCTTTTCTGTACTTTTTCTAAACTAACTTATTTATTCATCCAACTTCTTTTTTCCACATAATAAATTGCTTAGTTTATATTTTAAATATTTTTTTTTATTAACTTAGGAAAGAAAATGAACAAGTTAAGCAAATAATGGTGACCCCAGTGAGACGTAGTGTTCGATTGTCTAAGTCATGTCATAATACCCCCGGTATGCGCATTTGTTCAAATTTATGTCAACTGGAACCTGAAAAAATGATTTTTCAAAATAATCCTGCTTTATCAATACGCTATAACTAATGCAAGAGTAACTTTTTTATTTTTTCGTTAAGATATTGCTCCTCCTCGTTACTCCATAATTTTTACTAGTTGTGCTTATCTATATAGCAGCAGTAATTCGTAGACTTTTTAATTTTGTAAATAATTAGTTACCATTATATATTTATTACTTTTAATAACAATATTGTGTTATGTAATTTTATAGGTGTACATTTCATATTAATCTCTGTATATACATATTCACATTGTATAGAAGTTTAAAAGGGGCAACTGCATTGTTTTATCATTATTTTATGCAAATAGGAGTGCAAGCACTACAATGACAAACAGTTATGTTTTGCTTACCTTCCATGCGTTAAATTTTCTTTTTACATGTATACAACATATAATAACTGCCTACCTAATATAATTCTTTTATTCGCAGTTTTTGATTTCTACAAAATGATTAAGAAATTTCTTATTTTGAGTGCAAAAAATTTAATAGTAATAAATAAAGAATTAAACATATCCGGAATTTAATAATTATGTACAAGTAAGGAAAAATAGACTCTATATATTTATATGGATTATTTATATTTGCTGAAATTGTCTTTTCATACATCATTTTTATGGTTTTTTACCCCGAAATAATAAGCAATCCTTACGGTCATTCTGACTCATAATCATCAAATCCAACAAAAAAAGTACTTCCTCTCGGCCAGTAATCTTGAAAATTTATTTTCTATGTAAAACTATTACGTGACAAACTTAGTATTGTGTATGTTGTTTTAGTAATACAAATTATAACTTCGATTCGATTTGGTTCGTCTGTGGTTTCCTTGAATCAGTTAGTTAAATCTCATACAGTAATATTCTAAACATAATCTTTCACTTTTCTTTTGTCTATTTCGTCCGTCTCGTTTATCTTTCCCCCACCACCTACCTATTCCTAAAAAGAGGTTGAAAAGGGGCCTTCCACCCTACCCTCTGGCTTTGCACTAAATGACTAGAGCATGGGTCGCAGAACAGCCTTCCAACAGCATTAAGTGTATTTGTGACATATTTCATTCAGAACGCAGAACGCGTATGTGCAAAGACAGACTAACATTAATACATTTATTTTTAAGAAAACGACAGTTAACCGAAGTGACACCTAGCAATATTATACTAATATGTTAATATAAAAACAATAAGAAGCAGAATTGTTAAATACAAATTAGTAAAAAAGGTTACTTTTCCTTCCAATGAGCTTAAGAATTTTTAATTTTATCATTTAAATTTAGATTGAGGCTTTTTAAAGGTCAAAAATTTTATTNCAATTATAATAGTACAACATTAATTAAAATAGGTGCTGCTTAATATTGAATACAATTAATATTTAAAATAATCAAACATTTTTTGTATAATAATATTGTTTAAATAGCACAATGTTAAAGAAGGAAATAATTCCCTAACAGACAACTGCAATAAAATTCAGCCTTATTTCGTACAATAGGCGTAAAAAAGGCAACAAAAGTGTATTTAATCTGGCCAGTTAATTAAATGGAAAAGAACATCAGGGAAATGCAAGAAACAATTATAAAATTTTCGTTATAAGTCCAGCAGCGATAGTAGCACCACCAACTCTTAACATAATTCTACCAAGTTCTTTGCAATCACTATATAGTTCGACACCGATAGGTCTGGATACTTGTATTTCAATTAGAGCGCTCGTATTTTTCGTGAGACACCTTGGGTGCTTCTTAATAACTTCGCCTGTACTTTTATTTAATTGCGCAATCAATTTACTGACAATTACTGGTTCAACCAAACTCTGATGATGTAAAACGACCTGCATAAAACAAACAAAAAGTACATTCATTAAATGTCCATATGTTTTATGTACTTACGGAATATCCTTTAGTAATGGGTACTGCGATGTTAAAAATAACTACCCTCGCTTGAAATTTCGTAGTGACATGTACAGGGTTTTGCGGGTCGCAAATTATGTTCCCTACTGACACATTTTGCATTTCTATACCAGAAAGAGTTACCTGCGCTTGGTCACCTGCATAAACGACCTGTTTCGGAGAATCGTCAGTTAACAGACCTTTTACCGAAGCAACTTCTCTGCTCGGACAAATAAGCACTTTATCACCGACTGACAAACTTCCTGTTTCAACTTTTCCAGAAACGCAGAAACCAGAACCTGTACCCTGGAGAATAAAGTTTGTCAAGTAGATAAATTCCTGACAGTGCTTGATATTCTTAATTAAAAAGTTAAACGCATTACAAAACATTGACAAATTTAAGATATCTACATAATTTTTCATTACAAAAAAAATACCTAACTTACCTTAAAAACATCATTTACGGAAAACCTAAGGGGTTTAAGAATTGGGCGTTCAGAAACTCTGAAGTTATCTATTTAAAAAATGTTTATTATAAATAAATAAAATAGGAAAACTGTAAAACCGCATTTTTGATACTTAAATGTATTTTATGAACTTACCAATGACCTCAATTAAAGTGGGTCCTTGGTACCATTCGATAAGTTCCTTTTGGGTAGGTTTAACGACTAAATTTTGACCAGTAAGGCCGCTGCACGGTACAAATGCAACGTCATTATCTTTAAATCCGGCTTGTTTTAGAAACACCTTCAATTTCTGAATAATTTCGTCAAATCGTTCCTTGGACCAGTTTACTGTATCTAATTTATTAATTGCGACGGCCAGTTGACTCACTCCCAGTGAACGCACCAGAAGAGCATGTTCCCGCGTCTGACCACCATAGTCGAAACCTGTTTCGAATTCACCCCTTGTTGCATCAACTACCAATACAGCAACGTCTGCTTGACCCGCTCCTGCTATCATGTTCGGTATGAAATCTTTGTGTCCCGGAGCATCCAGCAACGTCACCTATGACAAATACACTAAATTACATCAACCTTTGCACTTTCTTTTATTTGCTGCTTTTCAATTATTCACTTACAATTTTACTATTCGTTTCAAACTGTGACTTCCCCACATCCATTGTGATGCCTCTGTTTCGCTCTTCTCCTGTTTCATCTAGTACCCACGCATATACAAAGCTCTGTTTACCTAATTTTCTACTTTCCTGCTCATATTTATGCATAGTTTTCTGATTCACCTGCAGAAAATAGCTATTTAATTCTTATATTTCTTTTTTTATTTTAAACATCTAACCTGGCCCAGGGCACAAAGTAAATGTCCCATAAGCGTAGACTTCCCAGCATCTACATGACCAATAACAATCATATACAAATGTTCTTTCTCGCCGCTTCTGTCCTTTTTATAATTATTTAAAACGTCGTCTTTGCCATAAGATTTATGCTTAGGTTTTTCCTCATTTTCATTGGACTGAACGTTTATGGGCGTAACGCGTCCTGATCCAGGTGATTCGGAACGCGGCGTAGGACATAGTCGACTAATATCCTTCTGAGCAAGATCGAATCCTTTTGTTACGTTAACAGTTGTTTGATTCGAACTAACCACCTGGGCCTTTTGCGGATGAGGAGTTGTAATGGCTTAAAAAGACTTAATAAAACTAATTCTGACATAAACAGTTTCAGAATGGTTTTAACTATAATACATCCTGAGTAAATCTTTTTAGCAAGGGAATCTAAAGAGTTATGTATTTGTATCACTTTCGGTTAGATTTAGTATAAAAGTTATCTCAAAAACAAATACAATTATACAAACGGCTGACCGTTTCATAAAACAACGAATACGCTGCATCTTAAAATAATAAAATACGATTATCATATCGCTTTATTTTATATACTTTTGTACACTTACTAATTTATTAATAAAATGTTACTTAAGACTGTAAGAATGAAATTAATCAAACCAACACACTTAATGAAAGTTGATAACTATACGAAATGGATTTGAATTAACAGATGAAATACCCTCAACCACAACATTTTTAATAAAGCACATAAAAATGTTTGATATGTAACTAACATAAAACACTAAAATTAATAGCTGCTTTTACTTTTAAAATCATAAGTAAATATCTATGTATTTATATCAAATATGCTCTAAAAATATATCAACCCCGTTTATTCTAAAAAAATTTGTACTTTCTGTTGTTACAAAATTTACAAACAGTACTTATCACTTTCTTTTAAGATGTTTGTTCACTATATCATCAGGAGACAAAGTGTCAAATTTAAAAAACGGAATCGTCGTCTTTATATTTTCTTTTTTACTTAGTACATGCATTTTTCTTTTCCGGTATTTTCTGTATAACACTCTTCCGAAAGTGGAGGGTTTTTTGAGCAAATTACACGGTAATGATAACACATAACTGATATCTAGTGTGCAAGGAAAACTTATTTCCTCTTTTTCAGCTGAAGTTACTTCACAATCAATAAAGGGAAGATCAAAATCATCAGTGACCATATTGTTATCTTTTCTTGTCTGTTTAGACTTAAAAACTGGCTCACTGATTGTATTTCTTAGGGCTTTTGTTAAGTCAATCTTCCAAACATTATCACCTTCTTGACACAGTTTTTGAATTTTGTTTTCAATTGAACTTAATGATTTATTTTGTCTTTCAGATAAACTGATTTGAGAGACCTGATCTGCTAATTTTTTTGTACTTATTTCTTTATCATTGTCATTAATATTCCTGTTGAATTTTTTAGCATTATCTGTTTGGATTGTTTTAGAACTTAATGTATTGGAGGGAAACCTTTTATTGCTTTTATCAAACAATTTTGGAATTTGAAATTTCACGCTGCCTGAATAATTACTTAAATGTAAATTAGCCAAATCAGTTAAAGAAGTTGCCTCAGTATTATTGCTACTAGTGGTGTTTAATTGACTTGTGCTATCGGAAGTTTTAGTCATTCCATTCAACTTTGGTATAACAAAAGTCTTTGAATTTTTACTGAATACTGCATTAACATCTTACCTTACATAATCAAATTCCAAGGACAATGTGAAGTTGAATATGAAACAAGGAATTTACATTGAAATGAGATATACAAAGGGTATTCAATATGTTTAACTCACCTTTCCCTTTTTTGTCAGTTTCCTGTTTTAATTCTCCATCAGCCCTTTTCATCAATAAATCATTTATGGTTTTTTCAATATCGAAATTATTTTTTTTGAGAGACAAAACTATTTCTTTAATGGAAAATGATGAACCTAAAGTTTCTTTGACCTGATCAATGCAAGACTGTAAACGGGCTTCCTCGATGTCAGAACCAGAGCCCTACAAAAGCCTTATAGATTTCTTGCACTGTACTAATATATAAGGAAGTACTTTTGAATCAACTTCTCCTTCGTGTTCCTCGGCTATATTTGACACTGTTTGAAAAAATGCTCCTATTTTTTGTTTATTTTTTGATCCTTCTCTATCATACATAAAAGCAGCTTCACTAGGAGAAACACAGTAGTCATCTTCCACAGAATGTCCGTAAACATCATCATATCCATCGTACTCTTAAATATAAATAAAATAAAATCTTCTATTCAATATTGAACAAAACATCTGTAGGTACCTTCTGAGTAGTTCATGGATCTCACATTGCGATGTCTCGACATTTTCTTAGGAGTTTTGTCTTTAAGCACTTTTATTATTTTAAATCATTTGTTTCCTAGAATTTCTTTTCTTATTATGCATTTTTGCAATTAATAAAAACAAGACGTGAAAACAAACTGCCGTAACCTTTGACTTTGTTATTTTACTATCACCCATAGACAATATAGATTACTACCACCATAGAAAATTAGACTACACCATAGATTATATATACTAACTATCATAGTAATAGATCATAGATTACTTGTCAAAGATACGTCCTAATGGTGCTGAATAATGCTACGTGAACAATGGCCTTGTAGCATAGATACTATCCAGCATCATTATGCTATGACCACTGCTACCCTTTGTAGATCTATTATCTATGGCTATGACCATAAATTGTTATGGCCATAGATTACGTTATGGCATAGCTATGGTTATTATCATAGATAAGAAAAAAGTATGCCATGAAGATAGATAAGTACGTTCAGATCATGGATAAAGAATGACTGGAAAGAAAAATACTAGATACACAGTATACCCTTGAGCAGAATGAATACCGCGTTTGCTTAAAGATTTTAAATTACTATTTGCTTTACCTGGATTTATACGTCTTAGATCAGGAAGTTGTGATTTCAAGGATAGTTTAATAAATTATTTAATAGCGCTCACGTATTAGTAATATCAATGAAAAATTAAGTATTATATGTAATATGTAATTATTACTAATAAATAACATAAAGATAAATTCCGCTTTCCATATGAAATCAGTCTTCAAGAAAAAATGATACGTAATCAATTGGCGTCAATTAAGTTATCATACCTTCAGTAGTTTTTGAATAAATTGACATTTAATTTCCACTTACATCCGAGACAATTTTCCTTTTTTTAACTGAACCAATGGACGCATAATTACGATACTTACCTATTTAGAACTCGCAAACAATGCACAATCTACTAGTAAAGTTTAGATTAGAGGATTATTTATATCGGGCGCCAAATTCACACGACTAGCAGCTTAATCTATGATAGTATCATCATTTTCAAAATATATATAATAATAATAAAATGACACAAAAAATAATCATAGATAGACGATAATGTTAATTTATGCTATGGATAAATAGGGTGCGTTCCATGAGGCTTACATTTAGCTGAAAAGAAAAATAATAAATACACTAAAAAATTAAACATGCTAAAATGTTAAATCAAAAGGTATAATAACTAGTATGTTAAAGTAATGAGAAACGTTTTTCTCTGTTTATATCAATAAAAATATTATAGCCTGCATTCCCACCATAATTATAAAATCTTCCTAGGTCAACAAGTAACAAAGTTCAGCAAGAACAAAGGCACAGTAGAAGATTAACTTCAATGCTTTTTCTAATTTAAGGGTAAATCTATAAGAAATCGACAAGAAAAGCAAATTAAGTACGTCACTAAATAAGTAGCAGATGAAACAAAATAGAAACACACAAGAACATTGTATACGTGTACAATATGTAAAGCGTTGTTTTAAAATAAATTTATTTAAAAAGTATATGTATCAGTTTAAATAGCACATAAATTATTTATAAATTAAAATTATCACATTAATAAATGGACATACTAATTCTCACTTTTTCTCCGGGTAACAACAATAGGTTCCTCATGTTTATCTCTTGTTGCAAAATAAGCTTCACGTTCGATATCTGGAAACTTGGTGGGTAATTTTGGTGAATGTAGGTTCACCTTGGCTTTATATCTGAAACGATGAGTACAGTTATAACTAATTAATACGATAAATGATGATTTAAAAACATTATTTTACAACCACACAGATATAAACTTAGAACACATATGCTCTAAGGATAAAAAGTATTATTTTGAAGTTTCATAGTTTTATTAATGTTTTAAAATTGTAATAAAAAATACCTCAAATTATTTTTTTATTAAATTAGGAAGAAGTTGTACACTACTAGGAGGCTCGTCACGTATTTCAAAAAGGACTTCTAATTCTAGCATACGTTGGTTTATATTTTGATTTTGTTCCATGAGTTTCTCAATCTGAACTTGGGTATCATTTAACAGTGATTTTTTAGTATTTACACCCAACTGAAAATCAGTGAAAATATTTTCTTTATTGTGTGTATTATTAAAATCCTCTGCGGCTTTTTTATCAGTTTTTTTGCACTTTTTATTATCTTCTTTGGGATTTGTATCCATTTCCTTTTCTGCAGATTTCCGAACATCTCGATGTTTGATTTTGATTTTTCTTTTTATTTTATTTGTGCATTCCTGAGTTTCATTATTATTAGTCTTTGTTTCATATAGATTTTTTCCATTAGTTTTTACAACTTCTTGCATTTTATTGCTATCTTGTGAATACCTTCTTGTAATTTTAATCTGTCGAATGTGCGTTTGTACAAGAGATTTTGTTTCTTCTGATTCGCTACTTGTTTCAGATAGTTTTTGTGCTTCAACAGATTTGTCATTATTTAGTTCACTTTCTTCAAATATTTCTTTCTTAGTGTCGACATCACCATCATTGTTTTTATTTTTGTTGTCACATACTTGATGTGTATTATCTCCTTGTTCTTCTTTCGTTTTTTCACACTTTATCTCATTCTTAATTTTAACATTATCGCTCTCCTCATTAATTTCACTTGAAGTGTCAGTTTCTTCCAACATAAATTTATGAATTTTGCCAGTCCTAACCTCGTAAAATTCATTTTTGTTCAACTGATAAATTTCCATGCTTTTTTTGTTACATTTCTTCTCATCAAACGCGTTTTTATTAAAATGTTTGTCTTGACTTGAAGACACATCACCATCTCTATGCAAATATTTGCTACCAGTTTTTCTAATTCTTTTTATTTCTTTTTTCTCTTTTTCAATAAGATTTAAAACTGTTTTCCCCTTTTCAATTAAGTCTATATTTCCCCCATTTATAACACTCAAAGGTAAAGGATTACCATTTCTATCAGTTTGAAATTCATCAGATATTTCAGAGTGTCCTTTCTCCATTCTTTCATTTTCTTCTATTATTGGATGAGAATTCCTTAAACGTTTTATACTTGTCTTCAGTGAAGGTTCGTCATTAAAACTGTTCGCTAATTTAAGAAGATGTTTACTTTTCCTCAATCGGTCCTGTATTTCGTTAAGTACTTCTTCTCCCATAAACGACGGAGTTTTCTTCTCCAATATTGATTTAGTATCTTCACTAATCCCAAGGGATTCATTATTATTTGTCACGGCTACTTTTCTTTTTTTATACTTTTTAGAGGAAATATTATTTTCCTTATTCTTAAGCGACTTCTTTTTTTTACCAACACCCTCACTTGAAAACTTACTGTGAATTTCATTTGGATAACAGAAACAGGAAGAAACTGTATTAGTTTTACTAAATGTATCATTTTCGTACAAAGTTCCACATTCTTTCATTTCCTTCTTTTTCAATTCGTCACCTGCACTGACTGAATTCAATTTATTTAATGAGCTTTGGTCACCTTCGCCAAAATCTATTTTTTTGCGTGATCGTTTTTTCTTTAGATATTTGTTTTCTTTAAAAAGTTTATCGCGTTGTATTAAAAGTTCTTGATTTTCTTCAGTTAATTTGTTCAACTTCGTTACAAGGGCTTTTAGTTGAACGGTAACTTCTTCAACTTTTTTAGTTTCTTTGGATAATTTATTTTTAAGGTTGTTTATTTGTTTCTTGTATATGTTTATCATGTTCTTGCCTTCTTCTGCCTGCTGGAGTATTTCCTCAAGATATTTTTCGTTTTTCTCCTTAAGAGTTCTTATCCTTTTCTTGACGTCGTTTAAAGAGCCGTCGGATTTATTGACCTTATTAGTGACTTTTTCAAGTCGTTCGAGCGCGTTCATAATTACGCGATAAACGGCTGTATTCGCTAACATTGTGATTTTTTTACTAACGATTTAAATTCGAATGTGACACATGATAACTTTATAGATGACAGAATAAAAATAATGACGCCTGCTTTTTAGATTAGAAAAGTTTACCTCTTTATTTTGTAATGATTTATAAAAAGAATAACGAAGAGTTAGACACCTGATGGCGATTATCTCAATTAAAAAATCAGAAACTGAAATATAAAAGGTGACAAGCAAAATATTTTAGCCTTCCGTTAAGTACTACATTCTTAGTTATTGTTTTTAATAAATAAATGATACAAAGTCTTGGATAGTTTCACAACTTTGTTATTGTTGTGGAACTATCCAAGATTATTTATTGTTACTAGAATGTTATATCTTCATTATTTAATTGTTTTTAATTGCTTTACCTAATTCCTGCAATATCGACTTCGTAATCTCCTGACAGGACGTATTCATTGGTAACTTTTTGGGGCACACCATCATCATCAATGTTTTGAATGAATCCTAAACAAACCTGTAACAAACCACAAATTTGGTAAAACTTATGTTTGTTTCCTTTAAAAACAAGCATAAAAATAGTGTCATGAAAAATACCTGTTTTTGAAAAGTAAATCCATAACCAGATGTAGTACATATTCCAACACATTTTCCATTTCTGTAAAAGGGTTCTCCACCCCACGGCCACAGATCGGTTTCACTATTGTGGTCTTCCAATATTAATTGTACATAAATACGCTGTACCCCTTCTTCTCGCTGCTTTAAAAGAGCGTCTTTTCCAATAAAATCGACGTTTTTCTAAAAAGGACATCAAAATTACTAATTATTTTTAACATTAATTAGCTATAATTAGCTTACATCAAATTTTACTCTCCACATGCGTCCACATTCCAAAGGAGTTGTTCTTGTATCTAAATCCTGTCCCCAAAATGCGTAAAATTTTTCAATTCTCAGAGCTCTAGTAGCATAGTAACCTGCATGCTTCAAACCATATTTTTTTCCAAATTGCATCAGCCTTGAATAAACATGAAGTGCATACTAAAAAGAATTAAATTTTCGCTGATGGAAATATAATTGCAGGTACTTTATTTTTCAAAATTACCTCATTTGGTATGTATAAAACATATCCTAATTCACCGGTATGAGTTATGTTTAAAGTCCTTATTCCGTTAGCTAATCCAACATCTAGCAATTTATATGTAAAAAACGGAAAATTTTTGGGACTTAGGTCTGTATCAGTAAGTTCAGATAACATTGTACGAGTAAAAGGCCCAATAATACAAAGAGCAGTAAACATACTAGTCACATCTGACACAGCTACAGAAGAAGGTAAATGTTTTTGCAACCAAACTTTGCACCTTGTTTGCTGTATGGAAGGGGCTACCATCATGTAACTGAAATAAACGTTTTGGCAGTTTTTAAGAAATTCCAGTGTATCTTTTTATTCTTACTGATTATCTGACAGACGTATAAGAGAACAATCATTTTCGTAACCGCCATGATGGTTCTGCATTCCCGTATGAATTATGTTTCCTAAAGGAACATCTACATCATTAGAACATACATATTGTAAGGCGTTTACCACTTCGTTTCCTTTAGACTAAAAGTAAACAATGTACATAACGATTACTTCATAACTTTTTTTAAAAGACCTAAAGCAAATACAAAGAATACTACATAAATATATGTATTCAATAAAATGTCATACCCACAAATCAATTTTTGTAAACGAAGAATAATCGCTTATTCCAATTCTTTCTCGACAAGCTTCATATTCTGATGATACCAAGTCAAACCATGGAGGCTTCTTAAAAGTATTTGTATAAGCTGTACGATATGGAATAAACCATCCAGATTCTTCTTCTTCTGACACTGTTTTTATTACAAACAAATGCTATAGTTAGTATTAAGAAATACAATTAAAAAAACGTATTTCGCAGATCGAATCTATATTACCCTCTGTAGGTGTCCAATAATTAATAATACTAATGATGATAATAATGTTTTTTACATATTACCTTTAATATCGGGATCGAACCAATTGGGTCTTTCATAACCCATAACTTGACCAAAAACTGCCCCAAATTCTCGAAATTTTGGATAAACAGGAGATGTCCGGAGATTACGTCCGGTTTTAAACTCATGATATGGGTATATGAGACCATAATGCAATCCAACAACTTCTTTTACGCGATCTCGCAAAAATTTTCGATTATTATGTAAACCCAAAAATCTAGACACTTCTATTTCGTACATATCGAAAGAAGTATTACCATTTTTTATTAATTCAGCTGTTGCTTGACCTACTCCTCCCACTGCTNAATAACAAAGTGTTAATTTAAAAAAACGTATTTTTGTCTGTCTTATTTTATTATGGTGCCTTACATTTAATTCATTTTTAAATTCTGTATATTAATAATTAATTGCAGCACAATATGCTTAAATTGTCTACCTAAAAGTAAATTTCTAATATGCGGTGTAAAATACCGCCATCAGTTAATTAAAGAATCCCGTTAAGTCTTCTAAAAACAAGTTGGATAAATAGATTCAGAAAGTAGGTCTTTATCGTTCGTTATTTTTGTATATGAAAAATTGCTATTTCTTTTAAATAAGTAAAAGTATGTAAGCATGTAGGACAAAAAAGTATTTCATTTAATAAAATGAAAGCTAAAGGGTAATTTTATTGATACGTGATCTACATCTCTATCTACAATAAACAATTCGTAGGATGTTTGTTTGAAATCGTATTATTTATGTCATTTTCAAGATCATTTTTCAAAAACATCGATGTACCAGTGGCGGTTGATACCTATAGTAGAAGTTTAATAAGAAACCTGAGTAACCTTTTAGACCAGAAGTGTCTTTAGTTATTTATTTATTTCATGAAACAATCTCATGAAGAAGTACTTCGATTAGTTCATCATCATAAGGTCGTCAGTCATAAGACTGGTTGGACACGCACCTCCACTCTTTCATATCCTGAGCTAATCTTTGCATTTCCTTAAAACTAAAACATCCCACATCCTTATCTATTTGCGAGCAGTAATTTAATCTAGGTCTACCTGTACCCCTCCTAACTTACGGTTCTGCCTCTAATACCTCTAGACCTTCATACCTGAGAAGGTGTCCTACTAACCCTTCTCACCTATTTTTTATTGACTTCCAAAGAGTCCTCTGAATTAAATATTAGGAAAAGAAATACGAAGGTATAGTGATTATTAACAAATTTCTCAATTTAAAAAACAAGTTGTATTACCTGGTGTCATGGGATCAAGCCCAGGAATTAATTTTGTATGAAGATAATGATGTTCAACTGCATGTAAAGGAACCTTTACAGTCGGATCACTTAATTGTCCCACATCTCTTGCCCATATTCCGGCACAATTTACGAAATAATCGCACTTTATTTCTCCTAATTCAGTCATAACACCTGTTACCTTACCATTGGTTTGGTAAACTTTTGTAACTTTGCAATTTTCAATTACTTTAACCCCTACAAACATATAAAATAGTATGAAAAAGTATATAATAACACTTTGTAAGTACCATTTTTAACAGCCTCTGAAATTAATACTTTTCCAATCTTGAAACCATCAGCAACTCCATCATTGGGAATCCACAGTGCTCCCTCTATATCACTGATGTTTAAAAGTGGGCATTTTTCTTTACATTGTTTTGGAGTTAGCAGCTCACACTCTATTTTCCACAATCTATTAAAATCTTTAATTATAATAAGGAATAATTGAGAACACATAGGTATGATAGATAGATTATAAAAATATGTGTTATTAGAACTTTCATTGATTGTGCCCTCATTCTTCTAAAAACAGTCATTCTGTCTTTAGTTCTTGCTAAATTCAAGCTACCACATTGTTTCCATCCAGTTGAATGACCCTGAGCTTCCAAATCTTTATATAACTGAATGCTGGATTGGGCTAATTTCACTTGAGCTAAGGTCGGCTTAAATGCTCCAATAAGACCAGATGAATTCCAAGAGTTGTCTGTATGTCCTCTAAAAGTAACAGTTTGACTTTACTGATAGGTCAAATGCTTTTAAAAACAACTCACTTGCTTTGTTCAAGTATAACTGTATCTTTACCCCAACCCAACTTTGCCAGGTGATATGCTATAGATTCTCCCATTACTCCTCTCCCACATATTACAACCCTTGCATGTTTTGGCAGTTCTTCAGGAGTTGTAGGAGTTTCATTTGATGCAAAATAAGTACGCCTGTTAGGTTTTTGGAAAGATAATTTGAAGCGCAATACATTGCATTTAAGGAACATTTTTGAAAAGATGTGAATATTTGCTGAAATAGTGTCTTTAGTTAGTGAATATCCATTATATCTAAATATATTAAAATCTAAAAATAGTTGCACATTTAACACTTATATGTTAATGTTAAATTTTGCAGTTCATAAAAATAAGGTTATATTTAATACACAGATGTGACTTCTTATTCTTCCACGACATTGGCGCTTATTATTAATTTTACGCATTTAGCTCACACACTGATCGTGAGGTGAGTACAGAAGCATTTCGACATTCCATGATTCCATACATCCATGTCAGTGGTATTTTATTTGTTTCATTTGATTACTTAGGAGTTTAAGGTTACGGTAGGAAAAGACAACACCAACAAATTTCCAAATTTTGTTGGCATTAAAAATATTATCTTAATTTCGAAAATTTCACTTCTTTATATCATCATTGTGAAAGATTAATAATTCTTTATTTCCAGCCTTTGGAGCACCTCACTAGAACGCACCTTTATTAAAATATTATTTTTTAGGTTAACTTTCATTTTATATTATAAAAATAGTTATGTCTACTTATACATTTGCTTTAATTTCCTGCTCTTCCCTTTTTTTTTCAATTAGAAAACTTGGTATCTGTAATAACAACAGCGTTGCATAGAACGTTTGAAAATTTCAACATCTTCATCCACTTTCATGCATATAATTTAAAATGCATGCTGGAATATGTTAAAATAACAAAGTGTTAATTTAAAAAAACGTATTTTTGTCTGTCTTATTTTATTATGGTGCCTTACATTTAATTCATTTTTAAATTCTGTATATTAATAATTAATTGCAGCACAATATGCTTAAATTGTCTACCTAAAAGTAAATTTCTAATATGCGGTGTAAAATACCGCCATCAGTTAATTAAAGAATCCCGTTAAGTCTTCTAAAAACAAGTTGGATAAATAGATTCAGAAAGTAGGTCTTTATCGTTCGTTATTTTTGTATATGAAAAATTGCTATTTCTTTTAAATAAGTAAAAGTATGTAAGCATGTAGGACAAAAAAGTATTTCATTTAATAAAATGAAAGCTAAAGGGTAATTTTATTGATACGTGATCTACATCTCTATCTACAATAAACAATTCGTAGGATGTTTGTTTGAAATCGTATTATTTATGTCATTTTCAAGATCATTTTTCAAAAACATCGATGTACCAGTGGCGGTTGATACCTATAGTAGAAGTTTAATAAGAAACCTGAGTAACCTTTTAGACCAGAAGTGTCTTTAGTTATTTATTTATTTCATGAAACAATCTCATGAAGAAGTACATCAATTAGTTCATCATCATAAGGTCGTTAGTTATAAGACTGGTTGGACACGCACCTCCACTCTTTCATATCCTGAGCTAATCTTTGCATTTCCTTAAAACTAAAACATCCCACATCCTTATCTATTTGCGAGCAGTAATTTAATCTAGGTCTACCTGTACCCCTCCTAACTTACGGTTCTGCCTCTAATACCTCTAGACCTTCATACCTGAGAAGGTGTCCTACTAACCCTTCTCACCTATTTTTTATTGACTTCCAAAGAGTCCTCTGTTCTCCTATTCTTTCTAATACCTCTTCATTTTTAACCTTCTCTATCCACGGTATCCTCATCGTTCGCTTGTAACACTTCTACCCTTTTCTTTTCCGCCGCTGAACCTTTCGCAAGTATAGAAGTGACTTCTTTTAATTGAAAGCTACTCGATCTTGCCCTATCCTCTTCACTTAGTTGTAGAAAATTAAAAGAAAAGGACTTAGGCAGATTGTACACCTGAATACTTTTTTCAGTCTATTTAAATTTGAATATCCAGAAAGTAGATGAATATGGCGAAGATCGCTGCCTCTGTAATATATCTAGAAACTATTTATAATCTTACAAAACGTTTATTTGTTTGCTTTTGATAGCTATAAAAGACCATATACTATACATACAAAAAAAGGTTAACTCATTGCGCTAAAATTAGCTTAGTTCCCTATGAATTATGAATGTGTTTATAATAAGCGATACATATAAAACTCGCATTTATTCATTCTATAGGCTTAATGAGGATTACGGGCTTAATTTTAAATTACTTCAGTTTACGATTATACTGATCTACACCTACATGTACTCATGCTACTTTCTACGTACAGGTGTATCACTTCATTGCATTGTCTATTATTTTTAGTTTTCAAATTTTAAATATTATCTTAGGAAATACGAGTGCTTGGTATCACAGCAGGACATTAAGGAATGAACCTTGTATATTATTACCTTTAGGTCATTAGAATGAGTAATAATAATGAGACTATTTTAAGCGAGTCAATACAGGTCAGCAATATAAATCGCGACTTTATAAAGACGTAAAGTATTGGTGATCACAAGCAGTCATGAGTTTCCAAGCCAGGTGTGCTTTGTATCTTATTTCCATAGTTGTATGTACAATAGAGGCAAAAGTTTTCGAACGGTGTGAATTAGCACGAGAACTGCACGGTATTCACGATATACCCATAGACCAGCTGGCTACTTGGGTTTGTATTGCTTACCACGAATCTCGATACGACACTGCCGCTCGAAATCCAGGTAGTGGTGACCATGGAATTTTTCAAATTAGTGAACATTATTGGTGCTCCGCTTCTGGTGATGACATTCTAGCCTGTGGTCTTCCTTGTTCTGCTTTCGAGGACGACGATATCGAAGACGATGTCATTTGTGCACGGAGAGCATATCGCCAACACCAGAGGCTAAGCGGAAATGGATTTAATGCATGGTCTGTTTATCGTTATTATTGTTCAGATCCTATTAAAGTTGACAAATACATAGCCGGATGTTTTGGAAAAGAAGATCTTACACAAGGTGTTACTTCAAAAATTTCAAATGGAACTAGAGTTCCTAAATTAATGTTTTTTATACGCTTCAAATACACCAAGCATTTCGAGGACTCGTACGCAACAACTCCAAGACCGACTTCAACAACTACGAACAATGCTTTTCCTAGTTTTATCCCTGTGATTGTTCCTCAAGGTTGTTACTCCTGCAATCCAATTACAAACTCAACATCTCACAATCATTCCCATCACCATCATCACCACCATTACCATCATGTTCATATTCACAACGAATCTTCAATATTTAGACCTAATGTTAGTTTATCTTCACCTTCTAATAACCACTCACTCACTGTCCTTTCAAAGTACTCAACAGGTTTCTGAATTAACAACTTCCTATAGGCCTTCTTCAGTAACAACTCAGCAAACTCCAACTTCAACTGTTTCTGGTAGTTCTTCGTCGACAGTAGTGGTGGTAAATCAAAATCCGACAACGATTTCTACTAATCGTCCCTTCTCAACATCAAGTACTATTTCTACTACTTCCGCTACATCAATAACCAGCTTACCCTCTCGTCCATCTACGATTTTGGGTTCACACCATTCAGGAAGACCTCAGCTAAACCAGCATCACAATTACCACCTTCACCATCACACTACGAAAAAACCTTTTCATTCGAAATCTAAGAATGAATTAACCGGAAAACAATCTGAAGAAATCATAAAATCTTTGAAAATCGACGATGTACCAAGTAGAAGTGCGACAGAGGCACAGCAGTTAAAAAGTCCTGTATTTCAACCCCTGGTTTCTTATTCTCAGGTTAAGGACAGTGATTATATATACTCTCTAAACTCTAATGGGTTTAAACTAAAATCTATTTAAATTTGTTAAATGCGTATATCTATTGTATTTCTTAATTGTAACTACAATTCAGTATACCTACTATTTATAAATTGAAATAAAAACTGAAGTTAATTTTGTATTTAACTTTAATTTATTCAGTTCAATTTAAGGAATATGCTTTTATTTATATTATTTTGCTTGATTTACTCCTATTAATATGTATATTAGGGGAAGAATTACGAAAGTGTATTAGTGACTAGAACTTTTATTGATATTTGACTTTATTTTCTTTCATGCTATCGAAGATTTATTGGCTTTTGACATTTAAACAGGTAAATTAGAAGCCGTCTGTCTCGAGGCGTTTCACACATCTACCATATATCGAGATTAAAGTCATTTCTCTACAGCACACATTATCGATAACTATATGTATCTTATGAACACGCGTAAACACAGAACATCTTCATTTGCATAGCAGAGATTATTAATTCGCTAATTTCTAACGTGCGCTACCTGACGGTCCTCAACCGTTTACATATGAGCGGGTCACTAGTACTTAAAAACCCGCAACCTTGTCTCAACACACCAGTCATGGCTATTCCTCTTGGTACAGTAATTCGCGCTTTCAGTGCATTCTCC
Source organism: Agrilus planipennis (assembly GCF_000699045.2). NCBI lineage: Eukaryota > Metazoa > Arthropoda > Insecta > Coleoptera > Buprestidae > Agrilus > Agrilus planipennis. The sequence goes on from NW_020442467.1 coordinate 1,079,990, forward strand.
ATTATCTTTCCCCATTTGGTTCTATCAAAAGTGTTTCGTAGGTGCGAATTAGCTCAAGAGCTCAGAAATGTTCACGGAATTTCCATGAACGATTTACCCATGTGGATTTGCATTGCTCAACACGAGTCTCAGTTCGACACTTCCGCCAAAAACGCAGGAAGCGGTGATCACGGAATTTTTCAAATAAGTGAAATTTACTGGTGTTCCGCAACAGGTAAAGGTTTATACGAATGTGGTCTTCCTTGTTCAGCTTTTCAAGATGACGACATCACCGACGATGTAGAATGTGCTAAGAAAATTTATGATGAGCATATGAAGATCACTGGAGATGGTTATAACGCTTGGTCGGCTTATGCATCATTTTGTAAAAACTCCACCAGATTGCCTCTGTACATTGTCGGTTGTTTCGATGAAGATAACTTTATACAGTACGAACCGGAAGAAGTTAAATCATTCGAAGGATTCCGGAAAGCACCTTTCCGTCAGCCCCCGCAGTATCCTTATCATCCCCATTTACAATTTTTGAAAATCGCCAATTATGCTCATCAGAAATTAATGTTTGATCCGCCGTTAATAACAACCATCTCCCCACCAAATGCATTCAATGAATTTATTGAAACTTCAGAAAATGAAGTAAAAAGTCAAGGTAAACAGGTGTATGCTAAGCCAAGAGGATATTCAACTACCAGCAACAGTTATAGCTTGCAGAACACTTTTGGAACGAATTATCAAAATCGACGATTTAGCAATCCGCGAAACTTTCCAACGACCTTCAGACCTGTCTACAGAGGACGAAGCAGACTAAATAACCAATGGTATCGATCGGAAACAGAATCTCCACAAATTTCTTTTTATCCCACCATAAGAACTGGTCGTACAAGAGCTATATTTCCAACTACTTTTCCACATTCATCTTCTTTATTCTTGGATACTAAACAAAATTTTCAGCCAGATTTCTACGATTCTTTTGGGGACGAGAGTAGAATAGACTCAATCCCTTTTCAACAACAAATATCACAAGGTATTCCATCGGCAAAATTTTTAACAACAGAATCGCTAAAACATCATCATAGACCTATCAAAATAAAACATAAATTTACTTCAAAATTCACGTCATCAACACAACCTGTATCACAATTTTCTTCTATAGCAAGCACCCATTCATCTAGCATTGCTTCCATAAGTTCTTCTGCTGCAACGTCTATCATCCCAAGTTCCACTACCCCTAATTCTACTACTTCAACTTCTATTTCTTCAGGTTCAACAGCAACAACAACAGAAAGAACGTCAACAGATGCTGAAACAATCGAAACATCTCCTGCTACTGCGAGTACAAGCTCAACCCCATCTTCTTCAACTTTTCGACCGATAGAATCTCCAGTTCCAGTACGTCCCAGTGAAGTCCCGATTCACGAGTTATCGGTCACTAGTGGTCGACCATTTAAGCATAAACCTATTCGTACTAAAAGACCTCTGTTTGGACATAACCATTTCCATCATCAGTATGAAAAAGCTGACAACTTAGGAGAACGTTCAAGTCCTTCATACAAAACGTTAAAATCAGATTCAGTTACAACGACAAATACACCAACCGTTGGTAGGCATAATGATCATTTCTTTATCAAACCAGGAACAGTTTTTGCATCTGTAAATGAAGGTGGATATCTCTTTTCGTTAAATTCAAATGGATTTAAATTTTCGTCGTCGTGAGACCTGTTATATGCATATGTTGATATGTAACATCATCACTTATATTGTAAAGTAGGTACGCACCTGTTTACATGGCCTTCTGAGTAATATACTCAATGTTTGTAATACGCACTAATGATTAGTATAATCATTACAATAAATTAATAATTATGTTATTTAATGTGTACCTACATAGGTAGATTTCACGTTTATCATGTTTTTTATCCATGACTTAATTACATACATACTTAGTAATGTTTTATATGTATTTATTGTAATAAATGTAATTATTTATTGCTGTGCAATATAACAGCTTTTGTATTAAAATAAATTTCGCAATTATTTATTTTTCCTGTAATTCATAATATATCGTATTAAACCAAATTATATAAGACGATAGGTCTATGATAAAATAGAAATTGGAAAATAAAAAGATGTAAACTTGTATTTCTATCATTTATAATAATTTAGTCAGAGTCATATTAGAGACAAAGTTAGATTACTGTTCGAAAAGTTAAGTTAAGGATGTGGACTGTTCTACTTTTAGGGATATGCGAAGTTTAGGTCAGGATAGGAAAGAGTGGAGGTAAGTGTCCAAGCAGTTTTAGGACTGACGGCCTTATGATGATGATGAAAAAATTTTCTTTTGATTATCGCGTATTTGTTAATGTACACTCTGTATAACTTAAAAGGTAAATTATAAAGTTTTAGACAAAAACATATGGACAATCCAATTTTAAATTTTCTAAAATTTACATATAACTGTAGTGATACATACTTTGAAAATTTAAAATAACGGTTTACCTAATATATGTTTTCTTGTGTTGATTTCAAATGTGCTAGATACTACAATTTTCATAAACTTGTTAGTATACAGGGGGTTTTCGATATATATATATTTTAATGTAATCCCTGTATATCTGAAGACATTTTAATTTTCTTCTTCTTTTTTGATATTAGGAGATGATGAGATAAGGAGAAAATTATAAAAAATAAAGTAAATCTTACTTGATTTTCGTACGTGAAAATAGTAATAGGGAAGACATTTGAATGAAATTTTTTGACAATTAAAATAGTTCATTAAACAGTTACGTGTTTTATGGTTTTTATTGTGCATTGAGAGGGATTTGTAAAACCGACATGGGATATTCTTGGAAGGAAAGCTATGATCCATTCCGTATCTGTAAGGGATTACTGTAGACATCTTCCCTACAAATGCCTACAAACTGCGAAATTGAAATTAATAGAACAAAACAAAGATTCATACACACAATTTAAGTGCTGCGAAAAAGAACGCTTCAGCCATAGTGTTATAAAAAGAAACGAAAATTAAAATTCTACTGCACATCGAAAAAAATTGTTGTGATTCGACGAGAAGTGCGTAAGAATGAATGAAATTTCCTAGACATAAGTCATAAAACTGATATAAAGGTAAAACCTTTTTTGATACTTCTTCAAGGCTTGGGTATTATTTCCACATGAAAAAAGTCATAATAGATACATATAATTTAACATCTATTTTTTTATAACTTTATTATTTAATATTTGTCTATACGTACACTATGAAGAAGAGAAAAAAGAAGAAATTTAAAATATGTATATGAGTATATACAGTATTTCATTTGAAAAGAATATTTCGAGTGACACCTCCCTCCCACCCTTGTATAGGTACCAACAGGTTTATAAAAATTCTAGAAGTACATTCGAAATTACCACAAACAAAATATCAAATTTAATGATAAAGAGGATGTGTAACAATATAGAAAACTCTCTCACGAACAGTATACATATATCATTAACTTTGTCAAATCCATAGTCAGTGATGAAGTCCTCATTCCGGTCAAAAAGCAGTCGTCAGTTGGAGCTAAGTCCTGCTAGCCAAACGTTAGGAAGCAACTCCGCCCTGATTCGGGTCAAAGGACAGTCGTCAGTTGGAGCTGAGACCTGCTAGCGAAACGTTAGAAAGCAACTCCTTTTGTTTTGTTTAGATTATTCTTGAGGAGGGGAAATCTTTAAAAGACACCTACAGAAGGGAGGTAGTGTCGAATTTTTACTGACTAAAACCCCTCCTCGAGTGGGAAATCAACCCCAAGGTTATACATCCTCGGGGAAGAAATGGAAAGGTAGGAAGTGGAAAAGAGGGTTGAACTGGGAAAAGGGTTGAATGTAGGGAGGAGACAGGGGTGTTTGAAGAAGAAAACGCAGAAAATAGATGGCCCACTCGAACCGAATCAGGGCAGCATCAGTTCACCTACTGGCCGCGACTTTACCAATTTATTGAAAGCTTCATTCCTAAATTACAAACCACCTACAGGGTGGACATAGGCTGTTGTAAAATTAATCACTCTCATTCGCTCATCGAAATTGACATTGTAATTCTTTTTTTAGTTTAAGTTTTAATGGGGAAAATTGTTTTGTTTCTTTCTGTAATTGTTAAGATACCTATAGATAGGCAATAGTTTTCTTATTGTTTGACGTATGTTTTAGACACGATTTATAAGTTTGTTTATGTGAGTATTGGATCATTGAGGTATTTAATATTATTTGCCAATAATAAGTATTACAATTTATGTTACCCGCTGTTTTAAAAAGTGACTTATTTATGTATTATTTCTATTTGTGTGGTTTTCTGAGGTGAAAAGCGAATATCCCACACAAATATACACATAAAGATCTATAATAAATAATACCGACAACTTTCAAAACGCGGGTATAAATAATGACATTAATAAAATTAATTACTTTTCTATGTAAATAGTAAAAGCGAGTATTTTAAGATTTACCTGCCTGAGATCAGATAGAAAAAATAATGGTAAAGGTTAACGGTCATGATGATTTGTCAGTGAACTTTGTAAAAAGACGTAAAATATCATTGTTGGCTTTTGTTTGTAATCCAATACGTTAAAACAAAGCGCCAATTAATGTGGTTTTGTAAATATGTTAGTTAGTACCCAATAGTTTCATCGAACTCGTTGAACAAACAAAAATATATACATACGAGGTGTGTAAACTAAGTAATGAGACTGACAACAAAGTGATCGATCTGACAACACAGAAAACCCAAGATTTGGAAGGAAACATGAACATGTGATACGTTTTCAGTACAAGTTTGAATTTGCTGAATTCATTTGTTTGTATGTTACTAGCTATTGATTTTGCGAAACATATTTTGCAAATACGTTTTAAAAGTGATTGAATTTGAATTTCGAGCAACGGTGTTCTGTCACGCTTTGTTTAACGTCAGACTTGGGCATAGTGCAACGGAAATTTTTACTAAACTTTAGCAGGCTTGCGGAGATAGTGTTTTGTCAAGAGCTCAGATTTTTCGTTCGTTTAAGGCATGTTCAGAGATGGAAGATGAACCACGTAGTGGTAGGCCTTCAGTTTCAAGAACCGACGAATATGTCAACAAAATCCAGGATCTTGTTGGAATGACCGGAGCAGTTGAATTTGAGTCACATTATAGTTCAACAAATTTTAACCAACGAATGATGAGAAACATCTACTGAGTAATGGTTCAAAAAAAATCTTTTGCAAGAACCAAAAGATGTCAGGCCTTGACATATTAGAATCGATTGGAAAATGATCCCCATTTTTGGAACGTTATGGATGACGAGAGTTGTATTTGAGTACGATCTGAAAACTAAGTGCCAAAGTGTGGAGTGGCTCACCAGGATCTCCAAAGTCCAAGAACACAAGAATGAGCAAGTCACAAATCAAAATTATGGTAATTTGCTTCTTGGATAGTCAGGGAATCATCCACAAACAGTTTGTTCCTCAAGACCAAACCATCAATCAACACTTTTGTCGAGAGGTTCTTGAAAGACTTCGCAAACGGTGTTATGCATATGAGACCAAATATCAAAAACAACGGGGTGTTGAATCACGTAATGCGTCATGTCATACAGGATTTACGATAAATGAATTTTTGGACAGTAAAATCATTCCTCTTGATCCTCTGTTTCCATATTCGCCGCACTTGACCCTTGTGACTTTTCCCTCTTCCCGAAATTGAAAACTCACCTTAAGGGATATCATTTAAAGACATTCAAGTACATTTAAATGGCTCTAACCAACCAACTGAAGGCTATTCCAGTATCCGAGTTCGAGCACTGTTATGAAGAATGGAAGAACCGTCTCCTCCGCGCTGGTGGCTTCTAATGGAAGTTATTTTGAAGGAGACAATGTTGAATGGAATAATTTTTTTAAAAAAAATCAGTCTTATTATTACTTAATTACTTTTCGCTGTATTCTTCTTTTATTTCAATACATTTTTTACATCATTTAATTAATTATGCTCTTAATCCACTCAAATACGTATTATACCTGAAGTCTTCTAACTATTTTGGTGACATTGGTAGATGAAATGTTTTATGCGAGTCTTTTCCATGTCTTCTTCACTCTCGGATTGTGCCTATAAGAACACATTTCTTATCCATAGTATCCATAGACTGAATAATTCTCTGTTACTCTTCGCCTTCTCCAAGTTCTTCTTCTTCTCGAAATTTCATCCTTAGGATCTGATACCTCGAAATCATGAAATGAAAACGGAACCCTCACAAGATCAACTTGTTCACCATCTATCGATTCACTTTACTGATGGTCATCAAAACCTGTAGGAATCTTCTGGTTCACGTAGAATCTTGAAATTTGAAACAAAGCTACGTACGTCTCACGGCACAACAGCACAAGTAAAATAAAGTTCCACCAATCCTTAATTTTATAAATATTATTAGGTGAGAAACATAATTTATTTTAGTTTGATCGTTCATCAGACATTACAAACAAACGTGCATTAAATGTACATAGGTAATAGATAATTATCTCTCCCAGTGAATCTTATCTTTCACAAATACTGAGGTTAACGTATTATAAAAAATGCCATGATTCTGATTTGGATTCGTTTTGACTCCTAACATGTGTACATATCAAAGCGAACAATATGTTTTATCGATTTTATATAGATAAAGATAAGTTTAAAAAGATCTTTGACCTTGATCAAAGACAAAGTAGCCATCGATTTTTAGTCCTTGATAATGATTTTTTATAAATTTCTATACTTTTATTTAGCCCTGTAAAATGTATTACTAATTCTTACAGTCACATCAAACATTAACTTTCTGTTCTCAATAACCACTTCGAGAAAAGTCCTCTGACATATCGACTATTAATTTGATTTATTAAAGTAAAGTGTAAGATTTATATGCGTGCTAGTATTGAATGTAAAAGTGATGAAAAATTGTGTTGGAGTTTTCATAATGAATCCATTCGAAAATTTTAATATGTATGTGAAAAAATTAATTATTCATTTAATCAAATATACAGGTCTTTAAACCATTAGCTATAACAACGATGATTGTGAATTTAAGTAAAATATAATATATTTGATAGACAAATGATAGTCATCAAAGGGAGTGTTCGACTTTACGTAAGCCGGCTTAGCTGGCGAAAGGGTTCAAGGGTTCAAGGGAACGAGGTATATTATAAATCTTACGATAGATATAAACTACAAAATAATGGAAATGTTTTCAAAACAATATTTATAGACATTGTATTAATTATGGATGATAATGTATTATTGGTGCTCATTATCGTCACCAATGGAGGTGTTCTAGTATGCACAATAATATGAATTTTTAGAACTAGATACACTTTCAAGTAAACTTTAAGATTTTACGGAAGCAATAACTATTACTCCTTGGTGGACTTGATAAATTAGAATAACATCTTGACCTACTTCCTACTCTTAGATTTACACATACTTATCATACTGTAGCGAGCACGAGCGTGTTTGTGTGCGATCGGGCATACGTGTGTGTGAGCGGCTTATCGATTCGCCGACTAGCCGCGGGCGCCTTTCTTCATGTGCGCCGTATCTGTAAACGTGTGTGTCGTATCTGCGTTCCGGGAAAGCAATTAAACAGTTCAAAGAAAACGAAACTTTTCCGGACTGCTGGAGAAAGTTCCAGAAAGGACACAAAAGAGTATATAAAGGAAGAGACGATCGCCGAGAAGGAGTAGAAATAAATAGACCGTTGTAGAAGTGAATCTAGAAATAAATTGACAGCGCAGTGAATAGTGATATAGTAACAGTACTGTAAATAAATAGAGTAATTTATCACCTAGTTTTTGTCGTTGTGAGTCTTAAAAGTTAATTTGTTAAGCCCACGAACATTACAATATATTTGATTTGTTTTTAACTTTTGGGTACAATAAAACTCTTCTTATCAAATCGAAACATATTGCTTGAGTTAACTATTAAACCATCTAGTAAATCAGTTCACTTCAGTACCTGAAGAAGGTAACCTTGTTACCGAAAAGTGCTTCAGACAACTAAAGGGTCATGTTTTGACGTTGGGGTTTGAGCTATTTTGTTTGTTCTCCATCTAGGAAAATTAATATTGTAGTGTGGAGTCTTTAACATGAATTTATTAATAGGTTTGTACACAGTAACACAGTTTACAAAATAGTTTATAGTTAACATTTGTATCATTACCATTGAATCAATTATTAAGCAACTTCACTTAATTTAAATAATCCTGAAGGTCCTTCAAGTTAAAATTTTATTGTAACCGTATGTTGTTGTCAATTTGGAAATTGTATTACATATTCAAAGAATTTCGGATTATTGTGCCCATCTCCTCCTATTAATCTTCCTGTTGGGTGTAGAACAGAAAAATCTATATTTGTAAATAATAAACTCAGTGTATATCCTTTTGGTGGGCGAATTTGATGGATTTGTTTTAATCCTAATGGGCGTGCAAAAGAGTCTCTCAGTTATGACCGAGCGGCATGGCTTAGCATTCGGGAGGACGCCGGTTCGATTCCGGGTCCGTCTGCCTTAGTCCAAGTTTTTCTGTGGTTTCCTTGGATCACTTAGGTAAATGCTGAGGCAGTAATATTCCACAGATAATTTTCCATTCTCTTCTGTCTTCATTTCGTCCGTCTCATCTTTCTCACCCGAACCACCACCCACCCATTCCCACAATTCCTGAAAGCAGGCTGAAGAGGGCCTTCCGCCCTACCTTCCGGCGTAGCCCGGAGGCACTGCCCGCCCACCAGCACTACTAGCTGGTGGGAATGAAACACCCAAAAGTTAAAAAAAAAGTTAGTTTTCTCTCAGTTAGACAGCACTTTCTTTATTTCTTCGGTCTGCTGTCGAACTTTGGTGGTTTCTTGGTTTGTTCCCATTTCGTGAATGCAGGACAGTCACGATAAATGACAGGATGAGCTCTGTTACAATTTTCCATACGTGCTTTTCTTCTTTTCATTTTTTGCAATCTTATGTGCTCTGAAGCTGTGTACACTTCGTGTATGGTCTTTATGTGTCATTGGCTTGGTCTTCTCAGGTTTTTGTAGTTTTCGACATTGACTTGAAGTTCAGAGTAGGTTGACGTCTTCTTCATTTCCGTTGAGGGTGGTGACCAGGACTAAAGGGATCATCATGAAACGGGATTTCATCAAGTCGTTAGTGTATATACCTCTTGTTTAGATATGTCGCCGATGGTTAAATCAATCGGAATTCTCTTGATCACTTTCTGATCGGTCGGTTTGCAACATTTGCTAAGGTGTAATACATTGGATTGGCTCCAAGAGGAGGTTGATTATTCTTATCATGGTCCTGCTGTGTCCGTGAACCTGATTCTGTCTTTTGCGTGGGAAGCTCTATAAGACACAACTTGATGATGTTTCAGGAGCTTGCAGAATCAGTTTAATTCTCACAAAAACTGGTGGAGGTATAAATAATTTCGGTGTGTAGTACTTTGAATTACTTCATGGTCTGTAATGTATCTGGATCTAATGCTATAGAACATCACTCTCGTTTTCTCCCCTGCTATCGTTAACATCCATAGTTGAATGACAGAGTATTAGAAAGGACTGCAGGTGTGGTCACTTCGAAAATCGAATACTTCCATAACTAAGTTTATGAGGCAATTTTAGTTTGTAAGGGTGATACTTGGTCTTCGTAAAGACTGGTGTCTTACAAACTCCTTGGTTCCCGGCGTTAGCAAATTACGATTTTCAATTTTCTTATTTTTAGAAATTGGGAGCGTTTCTCATTAAAAATACATTTACTCGCATGATTTTGCATTTTGTTTTGAAGATTTAGTGAACTGTAGGTGAATTTTTTATTTTTTGGATGGTATTGCATTATGTAATTTAGTAGGTTTACAGGCGAATGATGAGGAAATTGTGGATAGAGAAAGTTAGAAATAAAGAGATATTAGAAAGAATAGAACAGAGGATTCTATGGAAGTTAATAAGAATTAGGCGAGATAGATTGTTGGAACATCTGCTTAGGCATGAAAGTCTAGTTATAGAAATACTAGAGACAGAAAAGGAGTTAGGAGTGGTAGAAGTAGACTTATACTGGATTACTGTTTGCAAATGGTTAAGGATGTGGGTTGTTCTAGTTTTGGGGAAGTGCGAAGATTAGTTTAGGACAGGAGTGGAGGTGCGTGTCCAACCAGTCTTAGGACTGACGGCCTTATGATGATGATGATGATGATGATGAGTGGAATTTAAAGAGGTAATTATTAAAACCTTTTGTGAAATTTAGAAACGGTCAACAATTATCAACACAGCTTTTGTTTAAAAAGTCTGATTGCATAGCCTGCTAACTTCTAGGTATGTAAGTAGATATCTACCAAGTAAAAAATTAATTTTCAAAAATATGTATAAGTAGCTATAATTTCTAAGAATACTTGAACATTTCAAAAATACTTTTGAAAAGCATTTAATTTCAAAATATATTTTGATTAAGTTGAATTTCGACCCATCATTTTATTTAAATAGATAGCGTCCCTTAACATCTTTTATTTTATTTCTTCGTTATATTAGCAGCTGATTCCTCTATATTCCTGGTAACTGCGCCTGTTTCATAATATAAACTTGAAATAAACAACATACGTAAATGTCATTATTATCTTATTCATCTATATGTTTTTATATTTGTTTTTAAAAAATATCAAGTTCGTAACGGCAATTTCAATTAAGGATAATTATAATCGACTACAATACCGGTAATGTTTTAAACAAAGGCTTAATTGTATGCTATTTTAAGTTGATGGACGTTTGAAAGAGCAGACGATAATTTATTCATAGCCATGATGTAAGGTTATAGTAAATTAGCTAATGAAATCTTTTTTTTTATCATGATTATACAAATGTTATTTTGGTAGTTGCATTTGTCATATACGGTAACTTTTGATATTTTTAGAGGTTTGAGAGATCATAATTATGATAATATGTAATGGAATGCTAAAAGAGTCAATTGTGAGTTACAAAACGCAATTATCAAAAATAGTTCTTATTTGTTTATACATATTTCATTTTCATGGATGATTTTATATATCTGTAAAAGCTATAATAGTATATGAAAATGTAGATAATAGTAAATATGGATTGTTAGATTCCAGATGACCCGTCTCTACTCTTCTCTCACATCAGTCAATAAGTAATTTTATTCAAAACATTCGTATTCTCTGCTCGTCTAGTTACTTAGACAGATGTTTTTCAAATACCTTTTATTTGATACCACTCACGACTGTGCTCGACAAGTACTCGCGAAATACTCGTCTGCAAGTTGAAATTAACATCAAATACTCAAGTCTGCAATTCTTTGGAACTATGAAAAAATTAAGTTTCTAAGTCAACGTAATCAAAAGGTATGACCATTTATGCTGCATATTTTGACACTAAGGAACCAAAACTTGCAGGGTATTTCCCGTTGACGTATATAGAATCATGAAATTTATCAAGAATTAATGTGTTATGGCTCAAGTAAAGGGAAAAATCCGAGAATCGTAAATTTGTAGTTACTACAAAAAAAAATTTTATTGTAATATTGTAATATTATACGTATTGGGGACTGGTTTTTGGAGAAAACTTAAAGTATGACATCTATATACATAAAAGAAAGTCGTGTTAGTTACACTATTTATAACTCAAGAACGGCTGAACCGATTTGGCTGAAAGCTGGTGGGGAGGTAGCTTACAACCAGGAGACGGATGTAGGATACTTTTTATCCTGTTACTATGGGGAGGGGGAGTGATGAAGAGGAGTTGCAATGTTTAAACAGAATATGTATTATTTGTAGTCAGATTTACTTGAAACTTGGTCCTAATGGTCTCTCATTTAATTTTTGAAAGACCTATCTCGACATTTTAAAAAAATTCAACCTCTAAAGGGGGAGGGGCAAAAAGGTGTTGCAATTTTTGTTTGGGACATACTTTACTCATGGTTGAATTCACTTGAAACTTCGTATATATGCTGTTTGATATTATTAATCAAATGAAAAGAGGTTGCAACGTTTCCATGAGCTACATTTTATTTGTACTCGGATTTACTCGAAGGTTGCTCATTGTTGAAATTAAGCAAGTACGTGTTTTGGCAATTTTTGAAATTCAACCCTTAAGGATGAAATGTTGTTGCTACGTTTGTATTTGAAATCTAAGATGGCGACGTTACATAAAATTAAAACGTTGTAAGGGTGAATTGGGAGTTGAAAGGTTTTATGGAGAAACAATATTAATTTCTGCGAGCGAAGCCGCGGGGAAAAGCTAGTAATAGA
>NW_020442467.1:1092777-1116985 GCF_000699045.2 Agrilus planipennis
AATGTAAGAACCTATTTCTGCCTTGGAGTTCCTCTGGCTGTTCGTGACCACGTCATTGTTTATATTCTGCGGGACTACTATTCCTTGCCGGAGAGCGGTGTTTTGTTTATAATTTAGTTTACTATTTAGTCTATGAATATATGTATGGTATATACCTATGTATATACCAAAAGGGAAAAGAGGCATTCTTTCTTGGTAGTTGAGCGAGTTAAGTGGTATTGCTCTTTGACTGTGCCGAATTGTACACCATAAGTGAAAAGAGTGTATTAAATATATTTTTAAGCAAAAGTCGTAATTCTACTCCTTTCACGATGAATATTAATTTATTTAACATCTTTCGTCGTATTATGTTTACATCTTTCTTTTGCATTTAAACTTTTACATAGAGTAGTAGTCGACAAAAATATGTCACATTAAGAAAAACCACTGATTTGAATACAATATTTAGGGGCCTTCAAGGGTCAAAGTAAATTTATGACGGTTTAATTTAAAATGTACTTTTTTTTAATATTGAGTAAAATAGGTACGTTACCATTAATTTAATTACTTGTTTTGTGACTCCTTTCTCACGGATTTATGAATTTATTAACGTTATTATTGCTTGCAATATGAAAAAACAAAAACATACTAAACCTTGAAAAGGATTTAGTCATATATCAATAAATTTTATTACGATTGTGAAACTATAAAACATACAACTACTTAATTATTACTAATACATCCTGTCGTCAAAATTCGACCGATTTTGTATCATTCTATTGTACTTAAAAATAAGTCAAGGAAAGGTACCTACTGCATCGGTAGAGAATCCCATCCACGTCGCTAAGAGGTTAGAATCTAACACAACTAATTATAAACTTCGTGAAAATTTTGTTGCAAGAACTAAGTAGAAAGATAATCAACAGTCTTTGTTAAAATTTTAATGTGAATACACCCTGCATCATATTCACTTTGAATACCTGTACCTCTGTAGGATATGCCGTACTTGACGATAGGCCCAAATCTAGGCTGGTAGTGGAAAACGAAGCATATTCTTGTCAATACTGGTTCAAAGTTCGGTAAATCTTCAAATGCCAAGGCTGGGTTTATTTGACTTTCGCGAAGTTGGTCCAATACTAGGCAGTCAAGTGTGGATTTGTCAATACTGGATCAAAATTCGATCAATCTTCAAATGCCAGGGCTAGGCACGTTAAAGTTTCTTCAAATTTTGTCCAATACTGGACAGTTTAATATGGGCATGTCAATACTAAATCAAAGTTTGGTAAGGTTTGAGTGACTAGGCTAGGCATATAAAGCCAAGCTATATCCAATACTGGTCAATGAAGCATGGTCAAGTAGAAAGGTGACACAGTTGCCTAATCTTGAATTAATTTTGTTCATCATGTCTTGACATAATATTAGCTGTCCAATGTTGATTTAATATTATTCACCAATTCTTGGCCTAATTACCCAATTTTAGGCTAACATTGTTCATCAGTCTATTGGTAGTCCAATCATGAGTTAGTATTATTCATTAAGTCTTGACTCAGCACGAGTTGTCCTATCGTGGACCAAGCTTGTCAACTAGGTCAAAAATTGGTTGCCAATCTCGGACTAGAATTGAACAACTTATTAGGGCCAAGCTTGGTCCTGTCGTTATTTCCTGTATTCATCTGAAGGTTTGTAAGTTTGATTGTTGGATGTATTCTCCAAAAATAGTCACCTACTTTAAAAATTTTTTCACCAGTACTTAGAACCAATTTGAGTGTAGACATAGGCTGTATCTTATTACGTTAAAAATAAAAGAGCTTTTCGTGGAGGCAAATTTTAAACGGAAGTCGACGAAAAAACGGTCATGCAAATACGTTTCTTCCAGATTAACAGAAAGAGATATATCAATGCTTTCTTTAGAAAAGTTGTAGACTGTCAAAAAACTCCGAGACGAGATATATCTGTATGTCAATTAGAGTGACTGAAAAATAAGTGTCGAAACTATTGGGATTTTATCATTGTATGTAATAATTGAGTCATCGGCAAATACGTAATATTTAATGGGAGGGTTAACTGCTCGTTATTTTGTCAATGACGATTAGGAAAAGTTATGCTAGAAGCTAGAGCTATATGACTGATCCTTACCAGAGGCCTTTACCCGTTTGAGTTATGTTGGATGTAGTGTTGTGGAGTCTGTGACCGTAAATTTTCTAGCTCATAACTATCGGGAGAGAGACACCAATTCAATTCCGAGATAGCCTGCGCTGGTTCAAACTTTCCTGTGGTATCATTGGATTATTTAGATAAATTCTGGGGGAGCAATATTCCACAAATAATCTTTCACTTCTAATCTGATATTATTTCGTCCATCTTAACTTCCCCACCCCAACCACCACCCATCTATTTCCATGATTTCTAAAAAGAAGCTAAAGAGGGCCTCCGATCCGCCTTACCCTCCGGCGTAGTCCGAACGTTGAAACGGTTTTTTTTATTTAAGATATTTATTTGTTTCAGTACGGAATTTCGAGACTATTTCGTACACATTTTTAATATCCATAACTGCAATTACTAGGGTAACAATTTTGTAAAATGACATAATAAGTTTTCAAGGTAATTTCCAACCTTTTAAATAGTCAGAATTAATTTATAAATTTATCTAGTTATTTTGTATTTGTTTAAATCGAATCAATATCGGGGTTAAAAATACTGCATTTATTTAAAAAACGACAACCACATATTTATGTATTAACTGAGTAAATAAATAATTTCTTCTACCTACATACGATAGGCATAGGAGTTCACATGTTATCTACAATGCTTCTACGTATAATACAAATAGATTCGTTTCTCAATTATCAGTATATCTTCAATTGTCATGAACTATTTATTTGTACAGTCCAAATTCTTTAACAAAAATTTCAGTTACCAAATCCGCTAGTTACATTAGCACAGCATTTAAAATGAGAAACGCTGAAGCCCATAGATGTTTAGCAAAGCATTAGAATCAAGAATTAATTAGCACTAGTTTGTGTCTTCATGTACATCCTTACGGCATAAAATCAGAATTAAGTTTTACTTTTCTTTAACAAGTCAATATCCTTACGGATCTTGTTGAACATTTATGAATCCCATAAAATCTAGCATTCTATAGATGGCGTTTAAAGATATACCCACCGATTTCTCATAAATTCGAACAAAAGGCAAGTATTGCTCTTGGCTTATACAATTTGATTTTTTTAATTTTTAAGAGATTATCAATGCAATAGATCATATTTAATAAAGGGACTTATATTAAAATCATGCCATGCTTGAAGATCATGGTGAAACTTGTTTTGGGAGTAGGTAGTACTTTCATCGAAACACACCGTATTTATTTCTTGAAATTGGAATTTTTCACAACAATATTTTATTAGGTCAATCTTATTTTATTTTATCTACATAATGGATGATATATAATAATAACAGATAGTTAACAGCATTTTGTACTCACTGATGGAGTGTTATCCCTGTAATCTTATCTATTTGTATTTCTTTAATTCTTCCGTTTCAGTGGCGTAACTAGTGTTAATAACGCCCAGAGCGGCTTCTGAAAGTGCCGTCTCATTCTTGTGTAATAGTTAAATCGGATCAGAATACCAAACATGTTTTAAAGAGCTATATGCAACCAATAAAACATGCGTGTAATAGCTCCAACATTACAGCATCATAAAGAGTGCTGGGGGTAAGACAGATGAACGCGGGTGTACGTACGTCACAATCAGCTTTGTGAGTTGCTTTACGTTCCAGGTTATTTGCCCGTAGTAATACGAGACAGGATAAAATATAAAATACGTGTCGTGGAATTATAATTGGTCCAATATGTTAATAATGTTACCATAATACAGAATATTATCGATTCTATTGCCAGAACTTGAAAATCGTTTTTTTAAAGTTTATGCTTCTGAATCTGCCTAATTGACTCAATTTTTTTAGGATAAGCCCAAACCTTAATTTTTAGGATTTTGCCTCAAAACAAAGAAACGGAACTCTTTTAAGATTACCTCGTTGTTCTTCCGTCTATCTATCTGCCTGACCTTCAAATGTATCACTAATAATTGATCATCAAAACTCTTAGGGCACCTAGACCTATAGAACCTTCCAATTTGGACCGAAACAAAATCTTATCATGAGTACAAATATATTTTTTCATAACCTTGAATAGCTTATTTAAAACTATATTCTAAAAAATACTGCAAAACAGACCACAGGTCTTATAGATTTCTAGAAATTATTTAAACTTGTGACTTTATTTGTGCACGACTGCGATACAAAGCACCTATACTACACAAAATTAAATGTAACTGTTCATGAAATACGAGGTCTGCACCGCGAATTTAGTGTTTTTTCAAAAATTATTTATTTATTCATGAACTAGCTTTTCCCCGCCGCTTCGCTCGCAGAAATTAGTATTGTTTCTCCATAAAACCTTTTAACTCCCAATTCACCCTTACAACGTTTTAATTTTATGTAATATCGTCATCTTAGATTTCAAATGCAAACGTAGCAGGCTGTATCTTATTACGTTAAAAATAAAAGAGCTTTTCGTGGAGGCAAATTTTAAACGGAAGTCGACGAAAAAACGGTCATGCAAATACGTTTCTTCCAGATTAACAGAAAGAGATATATCAATGCTTTCTTTAGAAAAGTTGTAGACTGTCAAAAAACTCCGAGACGAGATATATCTGTATGTCAATTAGAGTGACTGAAAAATAAGTGTCGAAACTATTGGGATTTTATCATTGTATGTAATAATTGAGTCATCGGCAAATACGTAATATTTAATGGGAGGGTTAACTGCTCGTTATTTAGTCAATGACGATTAGAAAAAGTTATACTAGAAGCTAGAGCTATATGACTGATCCTTACCAGAGGCCTTTACCCGTTTGAGTTATGTTGGATGTAGTGTTGTGGAGTCTGTGACCGTAAATTTTCTAGCTCATAACTATCGGGAGAGAGACACCAATTCAATTCCGAGATAGCCTGCGCTGGTTCAAACTTTCCTGTGGTATCATTGGATTATTTAGATAAATTCTGGGGGAGCAATATTCCACAAATAATCTTTCACTTCTGATTTGACATTATTTCGTCCATCTTAACTTCCCCACCCCAACCACCACCCATCTATTTCCATGATTTCTAAAAAGAAGCTAAAGAGGGCCTCCGATCCGCCTTACCCTCCGGCGTAGTCCGAACGTTGAAACGGTTTTTTTTATTTAAGATATTTATTTGTTTCAGTACGGAATTTCGAGACTATTTCGTACACATTTTTAATATCCATAACTGCAATTACTAGGGTAACAATTTTGTAAAATGACATAATAAGTTTTCAAGGTAATTTCCAACCTTTTAAATAGTCAGAATTAATTTATAAATTTATCTAGTTATTTTGTATTTGTTTAAATCGAATCAATATCGGGGTTAAAAATACTGCATTTATTTAAAAAACGACAACCACATATTTATGTATTAACTGAGTAAATAAATAATTTCTTCTACCTACATACGATAGGCATAGGAGTTCACATGTTATCTACAATGCTTCTACGTATAATACAAATAGATTCGTTTCTCAATTATCAGTATATCTTCAATTGTCATGAACTATTTATTTGTACAGTCCAAATTCTTTAACAAAAATTTCAGTTACCAAATCCGCTAGTTACATTAGCACAGCATTTAAAATGAGAAACGCTGAAGCCCATAGATGTTTAGCAAAGCATTAGAATCAAGAATTAATTAGCACTAGTTTGTGTCTTCATGTACATCCTTACGGCATAAAATCAGAATTAAGTTTTACTTTTCTTTAACAAGTCAATATCCTTACGGATCTTGTTGAACATTTATGAATCCCATAAAATCTAGCATTCTATAGATGGCGTTTAAAGATATACCCACCGATTTCTCATAAATTCGAACAAAAGGCAAGTATTGCTCTTGGCTTATACAATTTGATTTTTTTAATTTTTAAGAGATTATCAATGCAATAGATCATATTTAATAAAGGGACTTATATTAAAATCATGCCATGCTTGAAGATCATGGTGAAACTTGTTTTGGGAGTAGGTAGTACTTTCATCGAAACACACCGTATTTATTTCTTGAAATTGGAATTTTTCACAACAATATTTTATTAGGTCAATCTTATTTTATTTTATCTACATAATGGATGATATATAATAATAACAGATAGTTAACAGCATTTTGTACTCACTGATGGAGTGTTATCCCTGTAATCTTATCTATTTGTATTTCTTTAATTCTTCCGTTTCAGTGGCGTAACTAGTGTTAATAACGCCCAGAGCGGCTTCTGAAAGTGCCGTCTCATTCTTGTGTAATAGTTAAATCGGATCAGAATACCAAACATGTTTTAAAGAGCTATATGCAACCAATAAAACATGCGTGTAATAGCTCCAACATTACAGCATCATAAAGAGTGCTGGGGGTAAGACAGATGAACGCGGGTGTACGTACGTCACAATCAGCTTTGTAAGTTGCTGTACGTTCCAGGTTATTTGCCCGTAGTAATACAGGGTTTGTCCGGAAAGTAATAGGACTGATTTCCTTCCGCCGCGACTGTAGTTCGGAGCATGCGCGCACCGACTGGATTCGGTAGAGGGCATTCCTAGCTAACGAACGAGCGGCTGGTGAGTTGTCTCCGAGCACCTTGAGAGTCACAACAGGCTTTTTCGCGCGACATGTTTCTGTGAGTGGTGCAAGCCGAAAATGCAGCGTTCGTTAGCGCAGAGGTACGCGGTTAAATTCTGTGTGAAACTCGGTAAATCTGCGACAGAAACGTTTGATATGATCAAGCAGGCTTACCCAGATCTAGCAAGAAGTGGTGTGTTTCGGTGGCACCAGGCCTTCTCAGAGGGCCGGAAAGAGGTCGCCGATGAAGACCGTGCTGGAAGACCTTTTTGAACTCAGACCGTCGACTAAGTATTCGTTTAATTGCCCAGATATTAAATTTACCAAAATCTGTGGTTCATGACATTGTGACGGAGTATTTGAACATACGCAAAGTGTGCGCGAAGATGGTCTTAAAAGTACTCACTGACGACCAGAAATTGCGGAGAGTGGAATTGTGCCAAGAAAATTTAAACATGTCTGAATGTGACCCCCAATTTTTAATAACGTAATCACAGGTGACGAGTCATGGATCTTTGAGTATGATCCCGATTCAAAGAGGCAATCTTCCGAGTGGCACCCGCAGGCGTCTCCTCGCCCAAAAATGGGAAGAATGAGCAAATCCAAAGTGAAAACGATGGTTATTGTCTTTTTTGACATGAAAGGCATCGTCCACCATGAATTTGTTCCTCCTGGACAAACCGTTTTACGTGGAAGTGCTCAAGAGACTCAACGAAGGGTCAATCGGGTCCGACAAGATATCGCAGCCGACTGGAAGTTGCACCACGACAACGCACCGGCTCATACCGCCTTTCTTGTGGACAGCTACCTGACCAAGGCCGGCATCCCAACGCTTCCGCAGCCGCCCTACAGCCCAGATGTGGCCCCCTCGGACTTTTTTTGTTTGCTCGCCTGAATAGGCCGATGAATGGCAAGCATTTTGAGACGACAGAGGGGTCCAAGCAGCATGCACTGCGGCTCTTAAGGCTATTCCGGAGAATGCCTTCCGTGACGCCTTCAGTGCTTGGAAATCGCGCTGGCAGTGCTGCATCGACGCAGAAGGAGCCTATTTTGAAAGTTTGGCTCAATAAATTTTTTTAAATCGACAGTACTATTACTTTCCGGACAAACCTTATATGAGACAGGAACAGGATAAAATATAAAATACGTATCATGGAATTATAATTGGTCCAATATTTTAATAATGTTACCATAATACAGAATATTATCGATTCTATTGCCAGAACTTGAAAATCGTTTTTTTAAAGTTTATGCTTCTGAATCTGCCTAATTGACTCAATTTTTTTAGGATAAGCCCAAACCTTAATTTTTAGGATTTTGCCTCAAAACAAAGAAACGGAACTATTTCAAGATTACCTCGTTGTTCTTCCGTCTATCTATCTGCCTGACCTTCAAATGTATCACTAATCATTGATCATCAAAACTCTTAGGGCACCTAGACCTATAGAACCTTCCAATTTGGACCGAAACAAAATCTTATCATGAGTACAAATATATTTTTTCATAACCTTGAATAGCTTATTTAAAACTATATTCTAAAAAATACTGCAAAACAGACCACAGGTCTTATAGATTTCTAGAAATTATTTAAACTTGTGACTTTATTTGTGCACGACTGCGATACAAAGCACCTATACTACACAAAATTAAATGTAAATGTTCATAAAATACGAGGTCTGCACCGCGAATTTAGTTTTTTTTCAGAAGTTATTTAATTATTCATGAATATCTATTTTGTCTCCTTCAAAGTAATCTCCACCAGATATCATACACTTGTGCCTTTGTGATCTTGTTCAGTTCCTCCTTCGATGACTTTTTATCTCCTCAATGGTAGCGTAGCGTTGTTCTTTCATGGGCCTCATTAGTTTCGGGAACAAGAAAAAGTCACGGGGGGGGGCAGATCTGGGGAATACGGTGGCTGCGGCATTATTAGTGTGTTGTTTTTGGCCAAAAATTCACGAAAAAGCAACGATGTTTGAGCAGAGGCGTTATCATGGTGCAAAAGCCAATTTTTGTTCTTCCACTAATCCGGGCGTTTCTGGGGGATTGCTTCGCGCAAATTGCGCATAATTTGCAGGTAATATTCCTTATTGACCGTTCTACCCTGTGGCAAAAACTCATGATGCACCACGCCCCTGCAATCGAAGAAAACTGTAAGCAAAACCTTCACATTCGACCTAACTTGGCGCGCTTTTTTCGGCCTTGGCTCGTGCGGCAGTTTCTATTGAGATGGTTTAACTTTGGTTTCCACGTCTTAGCCATAAACCCATGCTTCGTTACCAGTTATGACCCTCTAGAGCAAATTTGGGTCGTCGCTGACAGAGTCCAACAGCTCCTTAGCAATGTTAATGCGATGCTATTTTTGGTCGAAACTGAGAAATTTTGGTAAGAATTTCGCGGCGACCCGTCTTATGCCCAAATCATTTGGTAAAAATCGAATTCCAGGAGCTAATCGATATGTTTAGGTCCTCAACAATTTCTCTAACGGTAATTCGACGATCGGCCAATACTATTTTCTTCACTTTATCAATGTTTTTGTCTGTTATTGACGTGCTCGAGCGTCCAGCACGCTCTTCTTCGTTCACATCTTCTCGGCTCTCTGAGAACATTTTGTAGCACCGATAAACGTTACTTCGGTCCAAGGTAGCTTCACTACATGCCACACTCAACATTCGGAAACCGTCCGGGCACTTAATTTTGTTTTTCACACAAAATTTGATACAGATTCTTTGATACATTTTTTGGAATAAGCAAAAATCGAATATGAGCCAAAACACGTGCAACCAAGCAGCTGTCAAAAATTTACTCAACATTCAACATGGCCGAACTTGTCGGTATAAGTAAGAGACATGAGTACCAACATAAGTCCACAAAAAATCGAAAATCGAATATATGTAACTCCAGGAAATTCAACATTCGCGATATTTTTTGAATAAACCTCGTAGAATAAAGCGAACAAGTTGGGAGCTCTACTCGAAAAGAAGGTCGAATATCATTTACTAGGTATTCGTGTTTTTTTTTTTTTGAAAATCGAACCGAACTTAATTATATCTAATGGTTATTCAGCTGAAAATAGGAGTTCCTACTTACTAATATCGTACAATAAAATAATCGAATATCGAAAAGACAACCGCTCAATATCAGTACATTTTTGTTCAGTATCCACTTCTGTTTGCCGGATTTTGATAAAGAGATAAAGTTATCGTAAAGAATCTTCAAGAGAGATTCGCGCTTTGTTTACGTAAATCCGTTCCCATTTTTTGTTGGTGCGTACACTGAAAACAGTTAGGTGCTGGTTTACTGTGAAAATAAAATGTTTATTTCAAGGCGCCTAAACTTTGTGTTTGTTGGATTTGTTACTGCAGGGGTTGTTCTTTTAGCAGCTAGTTTAGTGTTTATGTTTGTTGGTCAAGACCTATTAGTAAGAAGTATTATAAAAAGAGTAAGTAATTTTTTTTACTTTTGTATGTTAGCAAAATGCTATAGTGGCTGTTATTCTTAATACCAAAAACACTTTTTGTAACATTTAAGTACCTAATAATAAAATATGGAAAACTCGGGCTAAGGTTTTTAATGTAATAGTGATCCACAAATATGTAATTAATAATTTTTTTTTAATTAACCTCGTATAGTTTTATACAAGTAAATCAATCAATCTGTTTTGATAAATTCTCGCACCATAAGTTAAAACAGTAGTCATTTTTTCCGTTTTATTACAAGATAAATAATTCGATTAGATTTTTCATATTTAGGAGGTTTGTATGGTATGTATGTGGGATTACAAATAAAACAAAATTTTTCCTTTTAATTATTTATAAAATTGACATTTTAATCACTTTTCTCAGAGAGACATGAATTAGTTGGATTTACTATGCTGTGTTAATTTTCCATTTAAAATTTCATAGTAAACTCCTTTGAAAGTAGAACTATGAGCCGCTAAATAAAAAATTAACACAGAATAGTCCAACTATTTTCATTTTTTTCAGTATTGATGCCTTTTTTTAGAATAAATTGAAAATAATAGCAAAACTTGGTTATAACAAAATCGGTTATAACAACACCTCTGATTTAACGTTAGTTTTTAGTAGTCTCACAAATTTGCCATTAAACCAGCGCTACAAATCTCGGTAATAACGACAACAAATTCGATTGCAATGCCATACTATTATTGCTACAAATTTTGGAACGATCTCGTAACTTTCGTCCATCGTCCAATTGTTTTTTTTTTAGCATTTGGGTATTACGCCAAAATATTGGTGGTAGGGTGATGGGTAGAAGAAGTGGCTGATTTTAGATATCTGGGAAGTCAGATAAGTCAGGGCGGAAAGACCAGTAGGGATATAAAGCAGAGGATAACGCAGAGTCGAGTCGCCTTCAATAAAAAGAAGTCACTTCTTTGCTCGCGAACGATTAATTTAGAAATTCGAAAAAGATTGTTAAAGGTGTATGTTTGGAGCGCGGCGCTGTACGTGAGCGAAACATGGACGGTGGGCGCGGCGGTAAAGAGTAAGTTAGAAGCGTTTGATGAAGGATACCGTGGAAAGAGAAGGTTAGAAATGAAGACGTATTAGAAAGAATAGGAACACAGAGGACTCTATGGAGGTCAATAAGGAATAAACGAGATAGGTTGGAAGGACACCTTCTCAGGCATGAAGGTCTAGTCAGAGTCATATTAGAGGCAAAGTTAGATTACTGTTCGAAAACAGTTAAGGATGTGGAATGTTCTAGTTTTAGAGAAATGCGAAGATTAGCTCAGAATAGGAAAGAGTGGAGGTGCGTCTCCAACCAGACTTAGAACTGACGACCCTATGATGATGAGGGTGACGCTGTAATCAAATTCTACTGTAGCTCCGTAAGGATTACTGTTGTTAGGATATAAAACTTTAATACCTAAATTGTAAATTTGGATTTTACGTACAAAAATCACCCGTTGTATTTCTTAAAATTTATCGCAATATTACTGCAAGATCATTAGGCCTAAGTAATAAGTAATTTCCAGCTTCAGTTAGTTATGTTCTAAAAATTTGTTTGGTTTTCGGTTAATTATTTTATTTTGTTTATTCGTATGATATAAAAATTGAATAGCACATACAGGGTGTTCCACCTAAGGAGGTTTCGTCCATGTTATTAGACATTTAATAAAAAGCATTTTCTATAAAAATGGTCCGGAATCATATGGTGCATATACAGAAAATAATTTAGGCATACAGGGTGTTCCATATTTCTGGACTCTACCTAAATTCGTTATTTTAAATGGAACACCCTATATATTTTTACATTTTTGGTTTCATTTATTAATTTTCGGTCGACTTTGTTGGCAGTTCCCTATACCCATCTCTACTAGTTTTTGAGATATTGAAATGTTTCTGAAAAAAAAAAAAACGCGATTTCACCTTCTTTGAATGATACCAAATAGCATCTAAACCATAAAAGCTAAAATCTTGCGATTTGGATAGTTCGTTTTAGGATGAATTACCATATCTTATTTGCTATGGGCAAAATTTGTACGTTATTCAGAGCCGGAAATATCGAAACATACTTTTGACAATCTTACAAGACCAATAATTTTCTTTTTTAAATGGAATGACCCATATTAAAAGATACCGTTCGATGCCAAATAAAAACTGCCTTAGGTGGGACACTCTGTGTAATCTTTAAGGTTTCTCTAACACTGTCAGAATATACTAAATGTTCCATATAAAAAATGATGATTTCGGTAAATCGTACTTGTTTTTGAGCACTTTACATATATTAGAAAATATTTTGAGAATAAAGTATCTTCTCTACAGCATTCTTGTAATTTATGATGGTATCTATGTATTATGTATGATACTTAAGGAGCACGGAACCGCAGCCTTAATAACTCACTGTGTATAAACAGATTCAGATATGGAGTATAAAACGCAAAATATATCAATTTTGTTTAAACAAAATTAACAACACTGTTGAAAGTTGCCATGTAACATTCAACAGTGTCAGTTATATCCTTTTTGCTATAACTTTTTAAGCATTTGTTATTACAAATTTACGAAATTGCTTGAAGAGGTCAATCATCGTGCTGACGAAAACTAGCAATGCATAAGAAATTAACATCAAAATAAATTGTATACCCAGAGTTACACTTATGTTTTTGTGTAATTCACAATCTTGGGTAAGGTTTAGATACTACTTCATAACAATCGATAATTTTTTAATTTTTCTGTTTTTTGACCTTGTTCATAAACATGTCTATTTATCTATGATGATAAATAAAACAGTAAATAATTAGATAATAATAAACCCATCGCAATGTGCATATTTTTCTCATAAGAGATATATATCTCTTTTTAATCTTATCTGGATCTGTTTTTATCACTTGATGCAATAAAAAGCATTACCCTCGACCTCAACCTTTTTACACGTAGGTATGTCAATTTAAAACTTCAAAAAAATATTGTAGCAAAATTGCAGGTAGGTAGGTAGATACTATTTACTAATTAATAATTACATTCTTAAGCAAGCAAACAGTAATAGGTTTTATAAAACTGCAAGAAGTTGTCTAATCGTCACTAATAGCAATAATTGATAGCTAATTTATTGGAACGCAGCGAATTGATTCGCTTAAAATTTAATTGTTATATAATAATTACAAATCCGATTAAACAAATTAAAACTAAAAATGTGTTTGAGAACTTACAATAAGTTGCCATTTGTTTCCCTTTTCAAATATAAATTTAAAAAAGTTCCAGCCTCAGCATGAGTCTCCAATGATGTGTAACATCTAATCATGACAGTATCAACTTTAACTAGATTGACTAATATACATTATAATACATATTCATCATTACCATAATAATTATCATCATAAGGGCGTCAGTCCTGAGCCTGGTTAGACACGCACCTCCACTTATTTTGATTCTGAGCTAACCTTCGAATTTCTCTAAATTTAGAACATTCCATCATATCCATAATTATTTGTAAACAGTAATTTAATCTAGGTCTACCTTTATTCCTTCATACTCGTGTTTCTGCTTCTAATATGTCCCTAGCTAGGCCCCCATGCCTGAAAAGGTATCCTACAAACCTATCTTGCCTATTTCTTATTGACTTCCATAGAGTCCTCTGTTCTCCTATTCTTTCTAATACCTCTTCATTTCTACCTTTCTGTATCCACGGTATCCTCATTATTCGTCTGTAACACTACATTTCAAACGCTTTGAACCTTTTCTTTTCCGCCGCGCCCATCGTGCCTATTTCTTATTGACTTCCATAGAGTCCTCTGTTCTCCTATTCTTTCTAATACCTCTTCATTTCTACCTTTCTGTATCCACGGTATCTTCATCATTCGCCTATAACACCACACTTCGCACGCTTCTAACCTTTTCTTTGCCGCCGCACCCACCGTCCATGTTTCGTACCCGTACAGCCCGCGCTCCAAACATACACCTTTAAAATTTTTTTTTCGAATTTCCAAATTAACCTCCTCTGTACAGTTCTAGTTGAGATTTTTGACACATGGGAAGTTAAGCTAACTGTTCTAAATGTCTCGCATCTATCCCCGCCTCTCTTTTTAGGTATGGTTACTACCACATTCCGTTTATAATCTTTTGGGACTTTCCCCATCTCGTAAATGTGACTAACTAACTTAGACATACGATCTCTAACCTTTTATCCTGCATGATTTGGAATTTCCCCCTGTATCCCATCTACACCTGGCGCCATATTATTGTTTAAGTTTTTTAATGCTACATTGAACTCTTCTCTCATTATGGGATAACCTAGCTCATCTATCTCCACACTGTCTTCCTTCTCTAAAATTTCTCCTAATGACCTGCGTATAGGTTCTCTAAATATTCTTTCCATCTATCTGCCTTTTCGTCATTTTCTATTTAAATAACCCCTGCCTCGTTTCTTATATTATTACTACTGTACCCTTCATCTCCAAAATTCCTTTTAATTATATTATAAGCCTCGTCGGTTTTACCTACTTCAAACTTTTCTTCTACTTTACTCCTCCTATCAATCCACTGTTCCTTAGCTGACCTACATTTCCTAATTATTTCCCACTTTAGTTTTTGAGATACTGAAATGTTTCTGAAAAAAAAAAAAACGCGATTTCACCTTCTTTGAATGATACCAAATAGCATCTAAACCATAAAAGCTAAAATCTTGCGATTTGGATAGTTCGTTTTAGGATGAATTACCATATCTTATTTGCTATGGGCAAAATTTGTACGTTATTCAGAGCCGGAAATATCGAAACATACTTTTGACAATCTTACAAGACCAATAATTTTCTTTTTTAAATGGAATGACCCATATTAAAAGATACCGTTCGATGCCAAATAAAAACTGCCTTAGGTGGGACACTCTGTGTAATCTTTAAGGTTTCTCTAACACTGTCAGAATATACTAAATGTTCCATATAAAAAATGATGATTTCGGTAAATCGTACTTGTTTTTGAGCACTTTACATATATTAGAAAATATTTTGAGAATAAAGTATCTTCTCTACAGCATTCTTGTAATTTATGATGGTATCTATGTATTATGTATGATACTTAAGGAGCACGGAACCGCAGCCTTAATAACTCACTGTGTATAAACAGATTCAGATATGGAGTATAAAACGCAAAATATATCAATTTTGTTTAAACAAAATTAACAACACTGTTGAAAGTTGCCATGTAACATTCAACAGTGTCAGTTATATCCTTTTTGCTATAACTTTTTAAGCATTTGTTATTACAAATTTACGAAATTGCTTGAAGAGGTCAATCATCGTGCTGACGAAAACTAGCAATGCATAAGAAATTAACATCAAAATAAATTGTATACCCAGAGTTACACTTATGTTTTTGTGTAATTCACAATCTTGGGTAAGGTTTAGATACTACTTCATAACAATCGATAATTTTTTAATTTTTCTGTTTTTTGACCTTGTTCATAAACATGTCTATTTATCTATGATGATAAATAAAACAGTAAATAATTAGATAATAATAAACCCATCGCAATGTGCATATTTTTCTCATAAGAGATATATATCTCTTTTTAATCTTATCTGGATCTGTTTTTATCACTTGATGCAATAAAAAGCATTACCCTCGACCTCAACCTTTTTACACGTAGGTATGTCAATTTAAAACTTCAAAAAAATATTGTAGCAAAATTGCAGGTAGGTAGGTAGATACTATTTACTAATTAATAATTACATTCTTAAGCAAGCAAACAGTAATAGGTTTTATAAAACTGCAAGAAGTTGTCTAATCGTCACTAATAGCAATAATTGATAGCTAATTTATTGGAACGCAGCGAATTGATTCGCTTAAAATTTAATTGTTATATAATAATTACAAATCCGATTAAACAAATTAAAACTAAAAATGTGTTTGAGAACTTACAATAAGTTGCCATTTGTTTCCCTTTTCAAATATAAATTTAAAAAAGTTCCAGCCTCAGCATGAGTCTCCAATGATGTGTAACATCTAATCATGACAGTATCAACTTTAACTAGATTGACTAATATACATTATAATACATATTCATCATTACCATAATAATTATCATCATAAGGGCGTCAGTCCTGAGCCTGGTTAGACACGCACCTCCACTTATTTTGATTCTGAGCTAACCTTCGAATTTCTCTAAATTTAGAACATTCCATCATATCCATAATTATTTGTAAACAGTAATTTAATCTAGGTCTACCTTTATTCCTTCATACTCGTGTTTCTGCTTCTAATATGTCCCTAGCTAGGCCCCCATGCCTGAAAAGGTATCCTACAAACCTATCTTGCCTATTTCTTATTGACTTCCATAGAGTCCTCTGTTCTCCTATTCTTTCTAATACCTCTTCATTTCTACCTTTCTGTATCCACGGTATCTTCATCATTCGCCTATAACACCACACTTCGCACGCTTCTAACCTTTTCTTTGCCGCCGCACCCACCGTCCATGTTTCGTACCCGTACAGCCCGCGCTCCAAACATACACCTTTAAAATTTTTTTTTCGAATTTCCAAATTAACCTCCTCTGTACAGTTCTAGTTGAGATTTTTGACACATGGGAAGTTAAGCTAACTGTTCTAAATGTCTCGCATCTATCCCCGCCTCTCTTTTTAGGTATGGTTACTACCACATTCCGTTTATAATCTTTTGGGACTTTCCCCATCTCGTAAATGTGACTAACTAACTTAGACATACGATCTCTAACCTTTTATCCTGCATGATTTGGAATTTCCCCCTGTATCCCATCTACACCTGGCGCCATATTATNATCTCCAAACCTAACCTAACCAAACAATAACGTCACCAATGCATATATATCAGGCGATCGCACTAGAACTGCATAAACACAGATAACTCTGATTCTCAGTTTACTAATGTTTCATTCATTTTATTCACAGAAAGCATTAGTTTTATACATTTCCTAGTACAATATCGGAATTTCATACAATTCCTAGGAAATGTAGACATTTCCCAGGATATGTGTGTATTAAAAAATCTTTGAAATGATATGTTATAGATTTCCTAAATAGCCTCGAAATTGTATACATTTCCTAGGAATTTCCTAGATTTCATACATTTCAGGTAACATACATAGCATTACCATAAGAACAGTAAATTACCTGAGCGTTAAAAATTATCGCGTTTTTCATATCAAGTAAAGGTAATATTTATATGACACAGTTATTGCTAAAAGAAGTACCTTCAGCTGAAATACTTTTAATCTTACTCAGGGCATATTATCAGCGTTAGAATCTATAGATGTAAATCTACCCTTTGATTTGGAAAAAGGGGTGAAAAGCATGTTTGAGGAACCTTACGCATTCTTTAGTGCGACTATTCGAGAATTAATGTTTGAAGGAACTACTATTTGCCATCCCAATAAAACTGATTCGATTGGAAAACTACTTTGTCTTGTTCTTATGCTTATAAGGCAGAAAAACATGATATATAATGATGATTTATCAATTACGTTCTCGTTTTTTGGCTACGTAAGTTCGGTTTTCAGTTTATTTTTTTGTATAATAAGGACGCTAGTTATTAATAATTACCTACAAGTTAATTGGCTTTTGTAATATTTTAACGTTGTTTAGAACACATATGAATTAGAAGAAGTTTGTTGTTCTTTTATGCACGTAGT
This sequence comes from Agrilus planipennis, assembly GCF_000699045.2. Taxonomy (NCBI): domain Eukaryota; kingdom Metazoa; phylum Arthropoda; class Insecta; order Coleoptera; family Buprestidae; genus Agrilus; species Agrilus planipennis. Next base: position 1,110,559 of record NW_020442467.1, read on the forward strand.
TAATTCGATTAATTTCATTCCATTTTCTACCTTTTAGAGAAATAACACCAACGATGGTGTTTATTCAGTAAACACTGGTGAAAGCGACATATCAAAAGTTGGTACAATTTCAACATGGGAAAATTCTGCATATACTACTTATTGGAGTGGATCAAAATCGTCTTGTAATAGAGTGGAAGGATCCAGAACTACAGTTTTTCCGCCATTTTTGGAAGAAAGCATGAAATTTGACGTTTTTAGTACAGACATTTGCAAGTAAGTCCTTTATTTCAAATTTTTAGTATGGATATAGAGCATATAGCGGTCAAGATACTGATTACGATAAAAAAAGATAATTACAACAAAAAAAATATTTCCCTTGAACATTTTTCCCGGATGAAAGTATATTCTATGTGTAAAATCACACACAATATTAAAGGTAAACGTTTATTAGATTGTAAAAAAAATTATTGTGGATTTTATCACCTTGACTAAATTACTAAATTTTTAAAGAAATTTTATGTAGGTATAAAATCTTATTTTAAAGTGCACTTATTGCAGTATAAAGTCAACGATAACAGTTTCAATTGATTGCACATCAGCAAACGGTTACCAACTTTTTTAGTAGAATTTGCTTGGGCTTTGCAAAGTGTTTTGGAACTTCATCGCGGTTTAACAAATAATTCGATTGTTTTCAAATGTACTACTACAGAATGTGATCAAGAAACAATCCGTTTTGGATGCGGAACTGTGTAGACGACCGTTTCTCATGACGTCGTTTTGTTTGATTTTCGTTAATCTGATTATAATTAACCAATCTCTCGGAAGTACAGTTGCAAAATACAATTACTATGTCTAATACGGAATGATTTTAACTAAAACCTTTGGGCGGTAATTGTTATCCACCTGTACAGTCGACCAACATTACCGTATTCTTATATAATTCACTGCACAGCCCTCTAACCAAGCATACAGGCTATTAGCCAAGTGCTCCTCGAGTCCACAACAACTGGCGAGGGAGGTACCAAAGCTAAACTCCTAGACACCCCCCGCCTCCGAGGTAGTAGGAAGTATAAGCACACCCGTGACAATCGGCTACTCCGACGCACCGGAGTGACACCTCCTAACACCCTACGGCCTCCTGGTTTGCCCGGACTACTACGCTTTTCACATCTACACTGCTTTCACTTAAAAGTGTGTAGTCCCCTAAATGGGTCAGACTGCACATCCCACCCACGTATGAGTGCTTTGCCCAACACGCTTCTTGTCGTAACCCCCCTAATAGGTCATGCCCGTCCCCTCTACGAAGACGTTTTGTGCATTAACGTGGCGATATCTTCTACGGCCCCCATAGGCGCGGGATTGAAGTACGTTCAATTAGCGCATGCAAACATTTACTTGCATTACCACTACTTACAAGGCCTGCGGACCCCTTTGGTGTAGGCGAGGTCCATCTATTCCTTTTCAACCTCACAGGTTGGTGCCCTAGCAATTTTTGACCGCCGCTGACCTACCGGGGAAAGACTCCCCTTGTCCAGCTAGTGGGCTTAACCATTGCCGCTACGAGTAAAATCACAATTGGACCGGCAGATAGGAATACCTCCCGTAATAATAGTCAAAATCACTGGTGAGGTGTTCGGAGCAACAATAGCAACTTCTTTAAGTTGAGATTTTTTACAACTCTCGATACTAGTTGAACAGCTCAGGTACGTGGGATCACCAAACTTAAACCTCTTTGCGTACAATACACAAAACAGTGCGGTTTTCAAATTTGTGACCCCACTTGATGCACACCATTGTGCCAGGACACTTTCTTCGCTTTGGAAACGGGTGTGGAAAGTGTCACATAGAAGACTGCTGACTTCGGCACCTGCCGAGGTTCTCATGCGATTGTAACTGAACTTGTCGAAAACCACATTGGGAGAGCCTCCCTTTCGACGGGACGCCGACAGTACACAATGTCAGCCTACTACGTTTGTGTTGGGCTTACAATGCGTTCAATGCCAACTGCTGGTTTCCGCGACATCTCAACACACCAGATGGGTGCTTCCGGACCTTTGCCCGTGTTTGCCGGCTACTTCCTACCTGCATTTTGTCTTCAGATGCTCGGGGTCCTTTAGCTTCGCCATAACATGCGTATGGATACTGTTCCCCCCTAGCGACAAGGTTAGAACCCTGATATTCAATCAGTTATTAAAAACTATTCACACGACAGGAATATATATGTCGAAGCAGAACACGTTCTGACACAAAGTCGCATTTCTTTGATAAACAGTTTGAAATGATAATTACAATCACTGATTTTACTAGTCGGTAGTATCTCAGTTTGATAACTTCTGGGTGCCACTTAGGAGGTTTGTTTAAAATAATTTCAAATAACTTACAATATATAGTTCCTTTTTTATTTTCCAAAAGTCCATTAATACCTACATTACAAGCATGGCGTTTATCCAATTACTACCGAGATCTATATGGATTGCGTATATTTGAGTACATTGTTTAGACCAGCATTAGAGGCTGGTGGGAATGAAACACCCAAAAGTTTTTTTTTTTATATTGAAAGTAGAACCTAATACGAGTAACTTACTAGGATATGATATTATTCGTCAATATTACCGCTTCGTTTTATGGATGGTGCGTTGTTATTGAAAAACAATTTAAAAAAATAATGAAATACTATTGTTAGCAATTGTTTCACTGTTTTGTTTGTGGAACTTCGAACATAGAAATATTTGTAGTCGTGGTTTTTTGGGCCTTCTAACCGTCGTCTTTTAAGGTTTATCCTCGACGTTTCGTCGCCACACACGGACGACATCTTCATGTGGTCAGTAGAAAGCAGGAAAAACCATGACTACATTAACGATGGCCGCGAAAGCTTGACGCAAATATAAAAATATTTATAAGTTACTCACAAGGATTAGATAAGGATTAGATTTTCTTAATCAATAATAGGATTAAAATTCCTAAAGATTACGATAAAGATATCTTATATAAAGAAACATTTCTTCCATTTTGTTCAATTGTTTAAACAATTGTGGTTAAACTGAATCTTGCGTGCGAATCTGTCATGATTATGACCGCCTCAAGATGTCAAACTATATCTTATTTTGCAACCCTCTTAATTCTTAAATAATAATAATAATGTGTTTATTTAGCTTTTTGCTACATTGATTACATTAATATATAAAAAGTAATTTAGAATATTAATAATAACAATTAACTTTATTTTCTACAAATACTTATAGGTATCTACTAATTGCTTTTATGATCCCAGTCTGCTGTCAATGTAGTAACATTTCAATTTAAAAACTTGTGGGTGAAGGGAAAAATGGCCCTAGCCATGGTCCCATTTAGTTATTTAGCCGTTTTCGACAAAAAAAAAATATTTGCGGCTCTTTACAGTAAGAAATATATATAAGTCACAGCGGTTATCATAAAATTTACGAACTCTGGAGAGGGAACCAAATCAGCCAAGGAAGCGGTATAGAGCTAAGAACACCAGTAAAACCACCAACGTTTGACGGAAAGTCCTCATGGACTACAAGCAATTCGAGGCGGCTGTTAAGGCGAATAACTGGGCGCCTGAAGAAAAAGTCACTGCGTTGACCGTTGCGCTTCGTGGAGATGCATGTGACATTTTGAACACCCTTTCTCCGGAAGAATTGACGGATTATACACAGTTGGTAAAACAGTTAGAGTTGGGCTACGGCGAGGCTCATTTGACAGCGGTGTATCAAATCCAACTGAAAACCCGTCAGCAGAAACCAACGGAATCCCTACAAGAATTCGAGGCCGATATTGCGAGACTGTCCCGACTGGCCTATCCTAATACAGGGTCTGTCCGGAAAGTAATAGGACTGATTTCCTTCCGCTGCGACTGTACTTCGGAGCGTGCGCGTACCGACTGGATTCGGTAGAGGGCATTCCTAGCTAACGAACGAGCGGCTGATGAGTTGTCTCCGAGCACCTGGAGAATCAGAACAGGCTTTTTCGCGTGACGTGTGAGTGGTGTAAACCGAAAATGCAGCGTTCGTTAGAGCAGAGGTACGGGATTAAATTNAAAATTAAAAATTGTTAAATACAATAATACTTAAAACCAATGCTTCTAATAAATCTAATAAATAAACTAATAAACTAAAAGCATTAAGCCTGAAAAGTTTACCATGAACTTCTCAACCTAAGCGCTTTTGGTTTTAGTTTCTAATCTGTATACATTCCTTAAAATAATTTATTAGATCAGGAAAAGTATATTTTACAATTTGTATGATAGGTACTTTATTTTTAAAAGTTTATTTTACATTCTTTTATTTACTTATGCAAATATACCGAATTTGGATAAATGTAAATAACATTATTTACTGTATACATGTAAATATATGTAGTTATTACGTATAAATAATAGATAATTTCTTACTTACACTTACACCAGTCTAACATTACTAAAACTGCTATTTAAATAAAGTAGGGAAACCATCGATTTTGCAATTAGAATTAAATTAGGTCTTTACACTCCTAGATTTTTATTATCTCTTACTTTTAATATTAATAACATGAGAATACTTTTACTTAGTGCTTTTATGTTCTATAAATAAATATATGCTATTAGTGAATTACCTATTAGGTGCTAACTTAGGCTAATCTTCCGAATGGGATCTACCGAATTGGGGTCGACTGATTCCTACCTTTTTGGAAAGATTTAACCAAAATCTTTCGAATGATATCACTCCCAGCTCGTGAACGAGTTGACATTTGACCTATCTGGAGACTTTTACCAAACCTGGATTATGTAAGTTTGTGTTATATTACATTCTGTAACATTATTTAGTTTATGGTGGGTAAAAGCTCTGGCGAGAAGAATTTCCTATTCAAAGAGGCTCCAACTAGAGTTGTATTTAGTGCTAAAATGGATCAAACGTCATCTTCTTCTTCGGGCACTGGAAGTAGTATCATGCGAAAGGTGCTGACCTAAGCTCTCCAAAAAAGTGTCACATGACTCCCAATTCAGTGGGTATATGTATAAGATCAATTGTAATTTACTTGTATCTTCGATTTTAGTTGAGCTTTACCAGTAGTTTTCTAATGATTTTTCCAATTCTTTTGGACTAGTATTGGGACCGTGCCTTTCCACCGGTTTGCCATTTTTGTCAACAATAAACTTAGTGAAGTTCCATTTTATAAAATCCCCGATTAAGCCACCCTGCTCGTGTTTCAAGTATTTCCATAATGGATGCCCTTCAGAGCCATTAACGTCTATTTTTTCAAAAACGTCAAATTTAATTTTTTCTCTATCAATCCAATCTTTTATTTCGTCGTTGTTTTCGGGCATTTGATTTGCGAATTGATTACAGGGAAACGCAAGAATTCTTAAACCTTTACTTTCAGAAAATTTTTCATACAATTCTTTCAGTTCTTCAATGTGATTTTTCATGTAACCACAATGAAACGCTATATTAACGATTATGCATACGCAATCTTTATATTTTTTGAGAGAAACATTTTCGCCGTCTAATGATCTTGCACTAAAATCGTATATCGACTTTGCTTCTCTCCAATTTTCTGGATTTCCACTTTCTTTATCCATTTTTTTATGAGATTCTTCCATCTACCAATGTTTTCTCTTTAAGAGTAGATTTCTTACTGAATTGTTTGTTAGAAACTGAAGAATCAACACAGCAGATGTATTGATCTTTAAGCGTTTGCGTAACAAATGTTGATAAAAGATTAATTTAACCAAATGGTTTTCTGCTTGGCATAAGTATGGCACCTAAACGTTGGAGGTATTCTTCGTATTACGCCAAACACATAAATTAACATTATTTATGTATTGTCCATTACCGTATTGTTTGAAATAAGGTACCATTATAACCATAATCAGTATTCCCGACAATAAATCGATGACGTATGAATGACAGAGTTATTATTCGAAAAGCCATACTAATATATGTCTCTAATTGTCTCTAAATTGCTCTACTAAAACGCAATTCTTTTCCATAAGGTTTTAAATTGACAGAATATGTATATATCAAAACAATAAGTCCGTATATATTGAAGACAAATACATTGTATTATAATAAAATTTTTTAATATCGATAACAAATTATTAAGGAGTGTACGTATCACCCATTCTAAATTGCAGCAGACATTTTTAAAATGTCTAGTACTTCTTAGTCTCTCTAGGACGAGACGGTATGTAAACTGTACCGTCTCACAAAACGAATAATTGTCTTCTATCTGGATCTAGGATCTATTTCATGGATATATAGTGGTTAGGTTAGGCTTTAGTAAAAGTGTAAGGGTCACTAGTAATAAAAGGAACAGTGAAAAAGAACGGGGTAGTGGGACAAAACGGATCTCTAAACACGAGTGAAACGTACATATTTATCGTAAAATGTTGAACACCCTATTTAAAACAAATTATATATATATAAATATATATATATTAGTGCTT
>NW_020442467.1:1117802-1175012 GCF_000699045.2 Agrilus planipennis
GCTCGCTCCTTTCTTAATATATTATTAATACTATAATATAATACAGTCCTACTCAGAATTGTGAGATTAATATCTAAAACTACTCTTTCATATCAACAGAGAAATGGTCATTTCAAATGCCTCCCGTCCCCTAGGGTCGCATATATATTGAAAGTTTGAGTCAATTTGATTTCCCAATCGTCAATAAATAATGGTTACAGATTTTTGTACAAACGTTTCAATATTTTTTCTTTATAAAATGTATGCAATCAATCAACCTTTACAATTTAACAAAAAAAAGACAAGGACTACGATACTGAAGCATACATGAATTAATTAAAGTGCATGACATGACGTGTACTAAAGTTTTTATTGATTAAGTGATTTAAAACACGATGAATTCTAAAGCATTGTATATGTATAATTGTCACTGAATTTCGTATTCATTGTACAATTATCTATATATTTATTCATATATAGGTGGAGTTGCTCTGAATTGTATCAATTTTTTATTTTATGCAGCAGCAAGAAAACAAAGAACCTTTATAAAATATAGATTTACAGAGAAAGATTAATTTTACTTCGACGTGCCAGATTAACCGTTCGGATAATTTTGGTGCGAGTTGACGTAGGGTAACCCTGACTTACAGGCAAAGTGATCAGAGTGATTGCACGGAGAGTTAAAATTTATATAATACAAGAACTGTTAAATTATTTCGTTTAATAATTTAAACAAAATGTTGGACACAGTATATCTGTAGAGAAAAGTACACTTATGTTTACATGAAAAACCTTTGATAGACAATACGGTAGTGTTTAAAAACTATTTTACTAAAAACAATACATATAGATTAGACTATATAGACCAATAGACTAGAATTAGATATAGTAGGCATTAGTGAAGTCAGGCCAGAAGCTGGAGACTTTTGGAGACTTTCAAATAATACATACAGGATAGGTGGAAGGTAATTCGAGGAATTGTAATGTGTAAAAAAGTAGGGCAGAGTGTAGAAAGTTATTTACAAAAAAGCGATAGGATAGTTATGGTTAAATTAAACTCGAAGCCGGTAAAAACGGTAATATTGTAGATCTACATGCCTACATCATCTTAAAATGATGAAGACGTGCATTTAAAACAATAATTAGCTTAACTTTTCATGCATCAAAAATTATCACGGGAGGCCATTCTAGCTTTACGGGTAACAATAGAGAAAACGATAAAAAAATACCTTTTGACAATGTTAAATGGGAGAAGATGTCAAACATACTTAAAAATGTAGGGATGAGTTACATATATAGAAGATTGATACTTAGTTTGTATAAACAGCAACAGGCAGTTATGGAGCTGAAACAACAACGTAGAAAAGTAATTAAGTAAATATTAGGAAGGGATTCAGACAAGGATCCACGCTGTCACAGTTTTTTAATCTATACATCGAAGACGCGATCAACATCAACATCAAGACAGTATAACTGTAGGAATAGATATACAGGGGCAAAAGGTTAGCATGCTTAAATTTGCAGATGATATAGCAGTATTAGCATCTAGCAAGGAGGAGATAGCTTTAAATAAAATGGAAGCGGTACTGACAAAACAGTATTGTATGAAAATAAATAAAAGTAAAACAAAAATGCTGGTATGCAAGGGAAGAAAGCGGATATAAAGTCGGATAAGTCAGGACGGAAGGAGTATTAGCCATATAAAGCAGAGGATAACGCAGGGTCGAATCGCCTTCAATAAAAAGAAGTAAATTCTATGCTCGCGAACGATTAATTTAGAAATTCGAAAAAGATTGTTAAAAGTGTATCTTTGGAGCACGGCGCTGTACGAGAGCAAAACATGGACGATGAGCGCGGCTGAAAAGAAAAGGTTAGAAGTTAAGGATGTGGGATGTTCTAGTTTTAGGAAATGCGAAGATTAGCTTAGGATAGGAAGGAGTAGAGGTGCGTGTCCAACCAGTCTTAGGACTGACGACCTTATGATGATGACAGTCATCCTAATTCAATGTTGACTTTTACTAGTAATAAATCTTAAAATCTGCAACTGGCATTAGTAACTGTCAGGACTGAAAGAAAAAAGGCACATACGCATTTTTCAAAGGTCAGTTGTACACATGCGTTCTTGTTGCTTACTACTAATTTTTGAAAAATGTGCATGCGCGAATTGTAGAACAATTAACTCATATTCCTAGAAAAATATTGTACAATAATAGGCTAGTGTAATAATTGTGATTTAGGTACTATCGTCAAGTAAAACACACTGAAACTCAAATAATGGCGTCCCCTGGGGTAAAGCACTCTGGACGTAAACTATTCGGATGTCCGGGAAGGGTCTACCTTGGAGGATGCCATGAAATGTAATAGGAAAAGGTACAATACTTCACGAGTCGGAGGGTGGAATGTTAGGACAATGCAGCAAGTTAAAAAAGAAGGAGTAATTGTTAGTAAAAGAAAACATGTTTTATAACAATTGGAGGGTTGGTCGCCATTACATGATAAATATTAGGATTTATTACAGATACTTATTAAAATAGGATTCACATTCATCATTATTCGTGTTTCATACAGTAAGATTGATATTTAGAGTAATGTGTAGGTTCAGGCAACACACTTTTCAAGGGTACTGCAGTATGCATGTCTCTATCCACAATATCTGATTAAGCAGCCGGCAACAGCAATAATGCTGTTAAAACATGTTATGTTGCAAAGGTAAAAATTATAGACAATCTCGACAAAACTCGCTAGGCTCATGTCGCCTTTTTCACTTTAAAACTTTTGTGTATTTCACACTTCATTTTCATTTCCACCAGCTACTAATGTTGGTGGGTGGTCAGTCCCTCTGGACTACGCCGGGCGACAGGGCGAAAGGCCCACTTCTGCCTCCTTTTAAAAATCGTAGGAACGGGTGGGTGGTGGTTGTGATGAGAAAGATTGACGAAATGAAGACAGACGATAGAGAAAGATTATCTGTGGAAAAAAGATCCAAGAAAACCGCAGAAAGAATTGAACTAGTGATCAGTGGGACCAGGAAATAATGATCCAAACCTCTAGGACATGTCGCTCGCTCCTTTCTTACCATAGCCTATGAAAGCCGTGTTAGTAAGAAATGAAAACACGAAATACAAGTAACGTTGTAACCACTGGATCTTCGATTGTGTCAGTAACGTCAATAAATCCAAATTGTCTAAATAATGTAGTCAGTCAAGACGGGCTGTGGGAGTAGTTAAGTCAGTCATGATCATGATGCACATGCCGGCAGTTAAGTTTAATTTGTGACAACCGTTGTTGTTAGCAGACACTTCCTAATTTTAAATATTTACACTTCGATTTAATCTCTCTTGCCAACAAAACCAGGAATACAAAAAAAAATACATTTATTGAATTCTAAAAAGTTAAAGGTACACTCTTAGCTTATACATCAATGATAATACTCTTATTAGAAGCATAGGTACATAAAAAATGTTTCTTTTTGGCTCCAATTTACCAATATTTTTCAAGAACCTCTACCAGATCGTTTGGATTTTTAGCAGAAGCAAATCTTTCTACAGGTTCTCCATCCTCATTAATTATGAATTTTGTGAAATTCCATTTAATCGCTTTCCCTCGCTCACCAGGTATTTTGTTTTGCAGAAATTTCCATAACGGATGAGCATCTTTTCCATTAACATTTATTTTTTCGAACATATCAAACTTAACGTTTTTTTTTTCGGCAAATTCACAAATTTTCTCAGAATTTCCAGGTTCCTGTTTTCCAAATTGATTGCATGGAAACGCCAAGATTTTAAGACCTTTCTCTTCACCATATTTTTCGTGAAGCTTTACTAATTGTTCGTAATTCCGTTTGGTGTAGCCACATTTTGAAGCTACGTTTACAATAATACAAACGTGACCCTTATATTTCTTCAAAGAAACTTCTTCGCCCGTTTTAAGATCTTTGGCAGTAAATTCGTAAATTGTTTCAGCTTCCTCCCAATTATCCATTTTTAAATTTTTTTTTGTAAAAGGTGTTATGCCTGCTAATCATATCAATAGGATAAACGCTACACTGTAAAGTTGTAAACGAAACCCACAGTAATCTATGACTTACAATCTTTGTAAAACGTAAACAACATTTGAATACATTTCAAATATAATCTGAATATCCACAAACCACAGAGTTCAAAAATCCCTCACAATAAGTTGTGGATTAAAATGTGTCTATGCTATCAGATTGTTCCTATTATGATAAACAAAAAAAATCGTTATGTAATTAACTGATTATTGATTAATTTAAACGCAGAAATTGTTTTTTGTAAATATTTTAAGTTTTAAGTCAAACTTGTATGTTAATTGGAAATTACTACATAACGTTAACCACTTGGCATAAAATTTTAAGCAATTTCGATTTTCAATACACCGAAAAACAGTTACAATAAAAACACTCAGTACTTAAGGAACAACATTGTTTCTAACATTATTTACTGTTAAAAATTAGCAACAACAAACCATAATATTCCATTTATTTTATAAATCAATAAAATACAACCACAAATTTCTTAATAAACTAATACATAAAAAAGCATGGAAGAATAAACATACAATAAGCAAAGCACAGTTTAAAATATCAATTCACCCTGCTTGAGATTGATCACCAATATTTTTCAAGGGCTTGTAACATTTGAAGTGGGCTTACGTTCGGGCCGAAACGTTCCACAGGCTGTCCATTTCTATCAACAACAAATTTGGTAAAATTCCATTTTATGAAATTTCCAAGAATGCCTCCCTGTTTTTCTTTTAAGTATTTCCATAATGGATGTGCGTTTGCTCCGTTAACGTCAATTTTCTCAAACAAATCAAATTTGACATTTTTTGAAGACGCAAACTGACAAATTTCATCAGATCCACCCGGCTCCTGATGGGCAAACTGATTGCATGGAAAGGCTAATATTTTTAACCCTTTGGATTCAGAAAATTTCTCATAGAGTTCGTTCAATTCCTTGTAATGATTTGCAGTGTAACCGCAACGGGATGCAACATTAACGATTATTAATACGTTTCCTCGATATTTTTCTAGAGAAACCGGTTCCCCTTTAATATTATTCACAACAAATTCGTACACAGACTGTGCATTTTTCCAGTTTTCACCTTCATTCGCCATTGTATTTAGTTTCACTACCGGACAAATAGATAATTTTGATGTTAGGTTAAGGAAAACAGATAAACTGTGATACAGCATTTCATGTTCTCGAGGTCTCGAGGTGCATATATATATCGGTACTGAACACCAGTTAATGCGAACCGTAAACCATCTGATTAGATATTTTTTTCAAGTTTAGAGGCAATAATTTGTTATACAACACGCGCAACAGCACCTCCTTTATCTTTTGAAGTCTAAAATCCAAATCCAAAGCAATTCATAAAGTTGGTATTTAATTTGAAGTTATAATTTATCTAATGGTAAGCATAAATGAGCAATACAAACGTTGGTAGATCAGAAATGTTCAGTCCAGTTCATATATTGCTTATTTAATATTTAACAGAGTAATGAAATAAAAACTGGGTATATTTCTGTACACTACTGAAATTGCTAAAGTACAAGTACCTACTGTACGTCTACTGTAGTTCATGCATTCTTGCGTGTATTTAAACAGCAATGCCTAGTATTGTATTTATCGTACATCGTTGATGCTAAACATATAATACCATATCATATATGTACAGATAAGTAGAAAGAAAGCGTTTATGTATGAAATAACTGAATACCTGCGTACATAAATAATTTTTTTGTTGTCTACTTTGAATTACACTGTAGGTACTTTTTGTAAATCAAAAGTAGTTTTTGTTGTTGATTGATAAGTCATACTTGATAAGTTCATAATGCCTACCTTCAGTAAACTTGCTTACTTCTACTGATGAAAATAGAAATTATTTCTCCTTGTTACCGCAAAATTAAAAGAGAATGAATTTATAAAATATTTATTCGTTTTGTAACACTAAAATGTTTTTTTGTACAGGTAGTACCTAGGTACCTGTAAGCAAATAATTTTCGGCGTAATTTAAGTCTTCAACGAAAAGTTTATCTACAATGGAGCACAGAAATACACCTTCTGTTGTTGTTACGTTTTACCAATACATTTCCAATTTCTTCTCCAACTCAAGAGGAGAAGTGTTTGGTCCATGTCGTTCAACTGGTATGCCGTTTCTGTCTATGATGAATTTAGTGAAATTCCATTTTATAAAGTCGCCAATCATACCCCCTTTCTTATGTTTTATAAATTTCCACAGTGGATGAGCATTTGAACCGTTAACATCAACTTTTTCAAACAAATCAAACTTGACGTTTTTTGACGACACAAACTGACATATTTGCTCACCGTCCCCGGGTTCTTGTCCTCCAAACTGATTACATGGAAAAGCCAAAATTTTCAATCCTTTACTTTCGGCGTATTTGTCGTACAGTTTATTTAATTCTTCATAATGATTTTTTGCATAACCACACTGGGAAGCCACATTAACAATTATACATACGTGACCCTTATATCTATCTAAGGAAACTGTTTCTCCATTAATTGTTTTCGCAGTGAAGTCGTAGATAGAAGATGCTTTCTTCCAATTTTCGCCTTCATTTGCCGACATGCTCGTAAATACTGCGGCAGTGGCCAGAGAACGCACGGGAAGGTTTAGCAAAATCGATAAACAATGACGAACCATTCTGTGTATTTAATGTCTTGCTCCTGTTTTGATAATCATGTTTCCGAGAAAAATTAGTAGATGACTAATCTAATTGCGTAATTACGTAAACACTTCAAGGTACGGTTGTTGAGATAGCTAAACTGTCAAAATCTTTGTTCATCTCTAATTGACTGATAAAGAATCTTGAAATACCATGAAACACTAATTTAATAATCGTTAAGCAACTGACAATGAAAGTGATCTATTTACTGTTTACTTGGGTATCTATTTTTAGGAATGCTGTGGGCCACCGCAACGACTTTATTATTAAACAAATGCGTACTTCTGTGTACAAGTGCTACATGCACTTCCAGGACCGTCTTTAACGTATTGAAGGCCCTGGAGGCACATAAATCTACCGGGGCCCCTACAGCTTTGACAGAGAATTATTTTGGTTTGTCATTTGTTTCTTTTCACATAAAAGAATAGATCATTGTAATATGACTCGAAAAAGTAACTAATATTCTCTGGTTGGTAATTAAAATTTGTTTTTTTTGAAAATGCACCCTTCTAATTTTTTAGATATTCAAAATTGTCGACCAGTTGTTCAAACTCTTTATCTTTGAGCATATCCCATTCTATGGACTGATCAATCTTGAAGCATTGTTCGTCTTAACTTATTTTTTATTCTTTTCCGTTTAAAGAAGGAGCGTTCGCCACTACAATTAGTTACCATCATGTTTAAAAAGATTCTCAATGCAATTTCTACATTTGCAAATGTGTCTCCAACTCGGTTTTTTATCAAAACTTCTGGAATACTATTAGTTTGCCAAATACAGACATTCTATTTCTAACTCTTTCTCGTTAACATCTTCATAGCAGCAAATTCTTTGCAACTTTGTCTCGGGATTTGGAGTTTTCAAGCGAAAAACAATGTCAACAATAACCAATGTCCTTGTACAAACTCAATCGCTGTTTTAGATGCACGATTAGGGTTTCACTTATGGGAAGTAAGGTATTTCTACTTTAATATCTCTTCCCAACTCAGTTGGACTATCGGTGCAGTCATAAAAAATAGAATAAAAATTCAGAATATATAAATGTTTGAAGAATCACCTACATTTAGGTGTGCTCGCATTTATAGCATGCAAAAACGATTATGCAAGTAAATATTCTAATAGCAATTATTGATTAATTTTCTTAAAATAATTATCGGCTTTTGGTTGGCGGATGGATCTGGCAGGAACTATATAGGGGGCTTCCGTTGATCGTGGATCTCTGGGCACTTGCCCAGAGTGCCCAATGGAAAAGGGGGGCCTGTGCACTTCCTTGCAGTTTAGAATGTATAAACGTTCAAGTGAAGTTAAATAAATAAACATAGATAACTCTAATATGCTGTATATTTTCAATGTTTTGAAGAATCGTCGACACCAGAATTTTTTTCACATCGTTCAGGCACCAAAATAATATTGACTACCACATTTTCGCAAGCACATAATAAGAATTGAATGAAAAACATAATCACCTAAACTACCTAGCTAAACAATATTTCTATAATTTTATTTATTTAAGGTTCAGAAATTTATACAGAATCCAATAATTGAGGGTAGAACATTTATGGAAAGTTTATGAAAACTCTTTCCGATTGGTACCTACCGCCACAAATCGCAAAGTACCTACCATTTTGCAATAAACATTGGTTCTGTTACTTTGTCTAATGTTAGATTATGTACTTTAGGGTAGGGCATGTTAGATTAGGTGCTTCGGGGTGCTTTTTTTATTCCCTTTCATAAGGGAGGCTCCAAATATTGTTACTAAAATAAGCCAAGGTCAACATCTTTGCGCGCTGTGAGTGGTACCAATCGAAAGGTGTTCGCCTGATCTATTATATTCGACCCGCCATTTACAAACTAACAGGTCCAAATCAGAAGATTCAAATTAAATTATATGTATTAGGTACCTGTTAATTACGTGTATATATTAAAAGTAACGTTTTCTGTGAAAAACATGTAAAAAATTCACAATTGCTGTGAAAAGAAACTATTTTGAATATAAGAAATAATCTGTTCTATTATCATAAATATATTTTTCTTACAGATCTGCCAATATTATCTACAATAAAACTAATACTTATCATGACATCGAAGGATACCGATTTAGAACCTACCTAAATTCGTTTACTTCGTCAGATGATGATTGTTATTGTACCGATGGGGCGAAAGATTTAGATGGAAACGATACATGCTTTTCTGATGGTTTACTTAATTTATATACTTGCCATGGTACGTCAGAAACAAATAGATTAATTTTGCATTAATCCATTAAGGTTTTCCGCCCGATGATTAGCTGAGCTTAAGCAACTTACATCTCCAACTATTTGTGAACAGTAATCTAATCTAGGCTTACCTCCCACCTCTTAACTTCTGTTTCTTCTTCTAATATGTCTAACTAGCCCTTCCTGTCTGAGAAAGTGTCCTTCTAACCTTTCTCTTATTCTTTTCTAGAACACCCTCTGTTGTACTCTTTGTAATACATTCTCATTTCTAACTAGTGTTGCAACGAACCTCTGCTTCTGCTTCCTCAATGACGGAAGTTCCGCATACATTTTCACATTTACTTCTGCATCTGGTTCCGCATTTTTATAACGGAAGCTTATTGGAACTTAACAATCTTATTTTTCATCTTTTTCAAAATCAATATATCGGAACAATAAAACAAGTCGTAAAAATTTCTTACTTTTATTTGTTGGCTGACTTCAGCGTCTACAGGGGTTTTAGTTTAGTTTAAAATCTATTTCCTAGTATTTTGGTATTTTCCAAATTTTATCCTCTTATTAGTTTCCTACTTTAATCTAAAAACGCCCAGGACTTTCAGCTTCCCCTTAGCTAGTTCTACTAATAATTTCGTTTCGAAAATACTAAAATACGGTTATAGCGTTTATTTATTTTATATAGTATTTGCTAAGTGGTGTAAATTTTAAGTTAAAAGTGCACTTTTGAAGCCAAAAAGAAGTTCCATTTGGGATTATTTTGTTGATTTAACGATGCAAGCGTTAAATGCAAAATTTGTAACAAAGTATTCGCAAAAAGGGTGCACGACTGCTGTATTAAAGAGTCACCAAAAATCATTACACTTCCGCTTCCGCAAATATTTACTATTTACTTCAGTTTCCGTTATGACACTTCCGTTGCATCGCTATGTCTAACCTTTTCCATTTTTAATATACTATAATATTACATCTCAAACGAACCTAAATTAGATAAGAAAAAGAAAGCGTGCATCACTTCAATTAATAATAATTATTATTAAGTATACTCCATAAACAAAATAATTATGAACTTATACATAATTGTAGCTGCTCCAATATTGCTATCTTACCCACACTTTCTTTGGTTGGAGGAATCTCTTTCTAAAACAGTTGAAGGTTTAAACGCATCGGAAGACAAGCATACAACTTACGTTGATATTGATCCTGTAAGTTTTTTTTTTTGAATAAATCGTTTAAAAATAGTTATCTTCAAGAATATGCTGTAATTTAGGCCTTTTTTGGATAAAGAACATACAGGGTGTTAGAATCGTAACAGCAGAATGACTGGTCATGAGTGGAAAACGTGTTCTATAGAGAAGCTGTTTAATTTCGCTCTGGTTATTTGGCTTTGATTTTGATAATGACGTTTAGTCATTGAATGGTCATGCCTATGTTTTTAAAGGAGTTTGCATATTTTCGACTTCGAAAATGAAAGAGCCGAAACAATTACAATCACTTATAACTTTGAACAACCCCATTTTGATCTCTGAAGATCACCTTCCTGAGGGTAAATTCATAAAACCACAGAAAAATGATAAGGAAGAAGTGGTCGCACTTCATCAAATGACTATTGTCTTTCCCTCAACCACTCATCATTAAAAGCGAAATTCGTTCTTGTTCTGCAAACATAAAAGTCAGGGGTCACTCAAGGTTATACCTTTTAAAAAAATAATCTTAACTTGAAGATTATGGTGAAGGTCAAAACCATATGGTTATCAGAGATCAGTCAGGGACGAATTGAGCACATGTTTCTCAAAAATGCACTCCTGGCCAATTATTCTGCTGCTTTGTAATTAATAATTGTATATCATCCGGTATATCGTTATATTAATACGTATCTTTAAAGTTATTGCTACTTTTTCGGTATTTATTGTACCCAGAAGGGAATGAAACTTATATCATTACAAAGGCCATAGATGTTGACGAAATTTAAAAAAATACGTTTTCTGTTATCATAAATGGATTTTCTAAAAGATAAAGTTGTCACAATTTCCATCATTTGCCTGATTTATCAGTTTAAGGAGTACATATTTATTTTGTGAAGTCATATTGTTTGTGTTTTATTTTGCATTAAAAATAAAAAATTGAAATATGCATATTTCACAATATTTAAAAATACATTTTGCAGTATTTGGGCATACCCTTACAGTCAAGTCAGAAAGTACAATTTAATTTAATTTTGAGACCTTACGTCTTTGGAAACGGGACCTTGGTATCACTTACTCAGAATTTATCTAGAGCTCTGACTCCGTTTTTGTGGATTGACGAGGTACGTAGAAAAATTAAAAAAACTGTGTTTGTTTATGTACGTGTACTGTAATATGACATATCTTTAAGGGAATGGCATTAACATCTGATATAACTGATGAGATGAGGTCAGAATTATATGACAGACTAAAACTCCTAAATATAGTGGAATGGGTGATAATAGCGTTAGGGATTGTCTTCATTATAGTGCCACCTGCAGCTTATGGAATTAAAAAACTCAGAACCTCAGACACGAAAGGGGCGATTAAAAAAAATTAACTCGTAAAATATTATTAATTTTTGCAATAATAAAGTGTTTTTATAAACTCGTTATTGTCATTTCCAAAAGTTACATTCATTTGGTAAGGTATGATTCACTACTTGGAATACAATACCATATTACAGGCCAAGAAAACTTAATTTTTTACTTTTTTGTTTTCATTTTTTCTACCATTTTAATTTCTCCTTATTTGTTCTGCGTTTATTTTTACCATCTGTTTTTCGTTTATTAATGTCTTTTTGTAATGTTCTTCTTTCCCCCTTTCGCCGATTTTTTTTCTGCATCCCAATATCATTCCTGCATCTACTAACAGTATAGTACAAACAAGAACTATGATTTTTTACTCTTTCCACTGGTATACTTATTTAAAAATATATTAATTTTATGTAAATTTCTAATGAACGGCTTACATCAAACACCTTTTCCATTAGTTTACCAAACGCTAGATAATAAAGGAATTTCTTGTCGACAAAACAATACAATACATTATCTGTGTAAAAAATACTTTATTGTCTTAAGGAAACCATTGATCAAAAAACAAAACTGAATTGCTACTGTTCTACTGTAAAAATAATAAATCCAAATAAGAAAAATTCCATGGTTTACATAAGCCTTTTCGATTAATAAAGGACGCATGAGATACCTGAAGCCAGAACTGTGCTTCTATAGTATGATAACCAAGTAAATCATTAGGAAAATAAGGAGAAAACTAATTGCATTTTCGATTTTGATAAAAATAAATCATGGAACTTTTCAAAAACTACGAAATTAATGATAAAATGTTTCTCTAATAAATAATGAAGGTAGGTAGTAGAAAATTAACAACTGAAATAAAATATTCACAACAACTCCTACTCATGATCTAACAAAGCATAAGGAACTTCTCTAAAATATAGATTTCTTTCGTTTATTTTTTTATTTCTTATTTCTCTGAGATTGTTTATTTAAGAATGATGGTTCTCATTATTGTTAGTTAAAAATATTTAGTTCTCGTGGAACCAGAATACTGTACCTATTTAATTTAGAACTCAATTCGATCTTAATACGGTAAAGTGTGTAGACAATCACAATTTGACGAAATAAATACTTATTACATATATTATATACCTTCAATTGTCACGAGAAGGCGGTGCTTGTGCCGAATCGTTACTATTAACTTACGTTTAACCTGTATAAAAATCACAGATTGAACAGTCAAATTATAAAATTTAATTTAATATGGCCTTTCTAAAGACCGCTTGCTATCTATAAGGAACGATTTTACGTGTTATTCTACAAAGATGTTCAATAGCTATTGGGTATAAAATGTTATTGTCTCTCTTCAGACCATGAAGTGACAATGTATTCCTTAAGGAAATCAGTCATCTTGGCTTCCCATAATTTCTTGAATGCTGACATAACTGCCTGTGAGAAAACCGATCAATCCAAATACAATCAAAAATCCATTTCTCCATAATCTCCAGTTGAATCTGCCAAGACCTGGTTCTTCATAGAATGTTACTAAATCGACTATTGCTGGGAATATAAGGCCAAGAGTAGAAAGGCACACAGCACCAACCAAGGAAATAAATCCTCCAAGGTTAGGAATTGCAACAGCAATGACTACTGTTCCACATATTATCGCAATTCGAACGGCATATTCAACTCTCAATTTTCTTGCACCAAAGTTTTGCTTCAAGTTTTTCCAGATTATTTCCATTGGCACGTAGAATTGTAAGCTGTAGGTAATAAAAATTGCAAGAGCAATCATAAGTTTCACGCTTTGAGCCAAACTGAAACAAAAAAAAAACATGTTAAAGAAAATGAATGTTGACTGGAAGCTTAGCAAATTTATTTTAAAGTAGAACTTCCTGAAGTCGAATATTTAATAAAGCTAACCAACTTATTTCATTTCTACTAACTGCACTTACAAAAATTGACAATAAAATATTAAAATACTCTTTTCTTGGAGATTCAAGTTCTATACAAGTTTTTATGTGTTTATTCAAATGATAAAAATAGTTTTAAAGGACAGGCCTTATGAACGGAGTGCAGTGCAACAAATTTTTAATGTAATTAGTGAGGATTTAAAGTACTAGTCGATATTTAATGGATCTTAAACAATAAAACGGATTGTAATAATACCAATAAATTTGATCTAAGTTGATTATCTTACATTTCATCTTGGGGAAGATTAAGACTTATGCTCCCTCTGGTTTCTTCGCCATATTTGAGATATCCAAAAAATCCGACAGAAGAATACAAAAGCACGACGAAAAACATTCCGGTATTTAGCACTCCAGGGCAACCGATGAAATGATCTGGAGTTTTCATGTTATTTTCCAAAGGCATAACGACACCAATTCCTTCCAACGCAAAAATTGCAGTTCCGAAGAACATAGGCCACTGATGGGCACTTACAACAATATTTCTACTGCTCACTGGAGGAAGATCAGCAAATATGTAATAGAAAGTAATTCCAATTCCACAACCAACCAATATGTTTGCCAACATAGAAAATGGTGCCAAATATTTCAAATTTCTAACTAGATTCAATAAAATCAAAAACGGTAAAAGTGCCACCATGTATAACCTCAAATCCATATGGCTTCCAGTGTAAAAGTCTACTACTTGCTTCAAATTTTCTGACACGAATACAATATATACGCAACAACATCCTAGTAAGTCGATGACAAGGAACAGATTAATCATTGCTTTTGCAAATCGAGACCATTGGTGCAAGCATTCTGGTCCAGCAAGGAAGGCTGCTTCAGCAACCTCAGCGAAGCCTAATGAGGGAATTCTACTTCTTCGACAGAGCGTATGAGCGCTTCTCACCAAGATGTGGATACAAAATGTGCAAATGGCTCCTACAGCTAATGTGGCAAACAACCCAAATCCCAGACCAGCGTGGGCAAAAGCGAGAGGCATGGCCAGAATACCACTCCCCAAACTGCCCTTCAAGAGATGAATAAGTGTATCCAAATCCCTGCAAGAAATACAAAAAACAATCAACTTTTGTTATAATATTCCACAAACAGAAAATAATGGTTTTACAGACTAATATTGTTGTAATACATATAATAATTCTCAGAATTACATGTGCTATAGAAGCGAATTTTGTTTAATTCATGAAATAAGCATCGGACTCACCCATTTAATGCATTACATAATAGGTAATGAATCGAATACTGGAAAATAAACTAAGGTAACCTAGTCCAACTCTGATTGGTTTATTAAGGAAGGGAAAGTACGAAAAGGTGGCTTGGCGCAAGTTTGACCAGGTTAGGTTTGGTTAGGTTAGGTTAGGTTAGGTTAGCTAAGATTGCGCTGGATTGACTTGGGTTGGTTAATATTGGTTAATATTACTTGCTTTGAAGGTCTTGTCAGTCTTCTAAAAGCATACTTATCTGACTTATTTATAGACAGAAAGTACATGAAATAAATATTTCTTTCTTCAGAACGTATGAAATCGGCAAATTTTGGCTAACATAGTTAAGATTAGATTAGATTAAGGTTCGGTTAGATTTCCTTAGTTTTTTTTTCCGATATTCGATTAATTACTTATTACATGAAGTCTGATGCTTATTTCATGAATTAGGCAAAATTTTGCAGTCCAGTAATTACATGCTGTTGGCTTAACAAATTTACGATTCTCATGTAGGTAGATCTTTAACAACTATCTATTCCAAATTTATTAACTAAAACTTGTTTGTGATGATGGTAAAAATTAGTAAGGAAGCAAAATAGCCATAAAATACCTATTAAAAATCCAAACAAAACCGATAATCTTCAATCAATTCAAAATCATCGAAAATCACGCTCTCTTAAAAATATTAAAAAAAGTATTTTTCACTTCATTTATTCTTCATACTTATCAGCTACTTTGTTTCACTATTAAATTTAACAACTTCTTCAAATCAAATTTATCAAATGTATCTCCTACAATCAGTTATTCACTATTCTTTATGCAAAACTAATTTTTTCAGACTGTAACCCCCAAAAACCCCTTAGAGCTTCTTAAGTACGAAATTTTTTTAGACTCTTCTTAAAGGGGCGCTTTGATAGGTGGCGCATTCGTACTTTTAAGACTTATTAAAAATTTGTCATATTGGATATACTCTGCAATAACTGATGTAATACCGTTAAGTGTATTTTTTTAAGTCACTTCTATGTGCGCGGCGCTGTAGGGGTGCGAAAAATGGACGGTGGGCACGGCGATAAAGAATAAGCTCGAAGCGTTCGAAGGCGAATGAGGGAGATGCCGTGGATAAAGAAGGCTAGAAATGAAGAGGTATTAGAGAGCATAGGAGAATAGAGGACTCAATGGAAGTCAATGAGAACAGAGGACTCAATGGAAGTCAATAAGACATAGGCGAGATAAGTTCGTAGGACGCCTTCTCAGGCACGAAGAGCCAGTCAAAGACATATTAGAGGCAGAAAAAGGAATTATGAGTAGTAGATTAGATTATTGTTCACAAGCAGTTAAGGATGTGGGTTGTTCTAGTTTTAGCTCAGGATAGCAAAAAGTGGAGGTAAGTGTCCAACCAGTTTTAGGACTGACGACTTTATGATGATGATGATGATGATGATGATGAAGTGCATTTCGGATTTGTTATGTCTTCGTGTACTATTTGTATTATTATATATGTAAATCCCAATGTCATCCCGTGAACTACCTAAACCAATTGCTTTATTTAACTTTAATCAATTCAGTCATTTAGTAAATAATAGGACTGTGTGCTATATGTATATGTTTATAACTCACTTCCCAACAATTGAAGTAAGGTTATATAAAATTAGTTTTGACCCCGATTGTTATGCAAATTAATAATAGTGCAGACCGACGACAGCTTGTTTGCAGTCACAAATAGAATAATAAACGCATAGAAGTATGTTAATGCTTAAATATGCTGTGGATTACATGTTTAGACATAAAAGTACGTAATATTGCCTGATATATACGTATCTATCTTTGATATTATTCATCATCATCATAAGGTCGTCAGTCCTAAGACGGGTTGGATACGCACCTCCACTCTTTCCTATCCAGAGCTAATCTTCGCATTTTCCTAAAACTGGAACATCCCATATCCTTAACTATTTGCGAACAGTAATCTAATCTAAGTCTACCTTTACTCCTCTTAACTCTCGTTTCTGTCTCTAATATGTCTCTGACTAGACCTTCATGCCTTAGGTGTCCTACCAACCTATCTCGCCTATTTTTTATTGACTTACATAGAGTCGTCTGTTCTCCTATTCTTTCTAATATCTCTTCATTTCTAATCTTTTCTATTCACGGTATCCCCATCATTCGCCTGTAACACCACATTTCGAACGCTTCTAACCTTTTCTTTTCCGCCGCGCCCACTGTCCATGTTTCGCACTCGTACAACGCCGTGCTCCAAACATACACCTTTAACAACCTTTTTCAAATTTCCAAGTTAACCGTCCGCGAACATTGAAGTGACTTCTTTTTATTAAAGGCGACACGACCCTGCGCTATCCTCTGCTTTATATCCCTACTACTCCTTTCGTCCTGACTTATCTAACTTCCTAGATATCTAAAATCAGCCACTTCTTCTAATTTTTCGTCTCCTATCTTTATATTCACCCTTTCTCTACTTTTTCTTCCCTTGCATACTAGTATTTTAGTTTTACTTTTATTTATTTTCATACAGTACTGATCTGTTATACCGCTTCCATTTTATTTAAAGCTATCTCTAACTCCTCCTTGCTAGATGCTAATACTTCTATATCATCTGCAAATCTAAGCATACTAATCTTCTGCCCCTGTAAATCTATCCCTACAGTTGTATTGTCTTTAGTGATGTTAATCGCGTCTTCGATGTATATATTAATAAGTAGCGGTGACAGTGTGCACCCCTGTCTGACTCCCTTCCTAATTTTTACTTCTCTACGTTGCAGCCCCAGTTCTATAACTGCCTGTTGCTCTTTATACAAACTAAGTATCACTCTTCTATCTTTGCAACTTATCCCTACATTTTTAAGTATATTGTCCCA
Source organism: Agrilus planipennis (assembly GCF_000699045.2). Taxonomy (NCBI): domain Eukaryota; kingdom Metazoa; phylum Arthropoda; class Insecta; order Coleoptera; family Buprestidae; genus Agrilus; species Agrilus planipennis. The sequence continues at coordinate 1,135,271 of NW_020442467.1, forward strand.
TTTAACATTAAATTAAATCACTTTGTTTCCATTATATTTGTACCAAACTTGTGAAACAGGTGTTTGGTACAAACATAATCATAATTTATTATTTTAAATATTGCATAAGGAAATATCTCTGTTGTCTCTTGTCTTTACTGGCAGGAAAATGATTGTTTCTGCCTTCGTTAGTTATATTGAGCTCGTCTCCTCCCTTTACCAGTCGGGAAATAATCGATTTTTGCATTTACTGGTGGAAACCTTCATGACTAAGAATAAATAGAGGCTAAAAACCTATCTCCTTACATGATCGCCATAGGTCTTGGATGTCCTGTTTGTCTTTAATGTGTCCTTAAACCCATTTTTTTAAACCCATTTAAAATTTCACGTTGTTAAAAAATCGCGGGTTAAGGTAGTTGTTCCATGAAAAGCGTTTTCTTAGGATTCTTTTGAAATTTTGACAGAATATTATTTAAGTTATTCTTCACCTATATGTGCAGACTGAAATTATTGGACAATATAGTTTCAGAGATATTTAATTTCAAAGTTCGCGTTTTTGCGGCTCTTATACATTGTACTATACAGGATACCGGCGAGGCTAACTAGAAATACAATGTTAACTTGGAATCCCTTCTTACAAATGTTTTAAAAAACTACAGAAAGATTAAACAATGTCTAATAACTTCTTTGAAAAAAGTTTGATTAATTATTACAACACAGTTTCTGAGATATTAATTAATAAATAACGAACAATTTATCGCACTCAAGTAGTAGAAGGGATACACGAATGAAGAGCGGTACGGGATTGGCTGGGAATAGTGCAGTAACACCAAAAAGTTTTAGGCTTGGGTATCACGGCTACTAATTGACTGTACGATACACTCTAGCATAAACTTTTTACTAGTAATGTCGTGAAACAACTTCCTTAAAAATGTTGATTTTTCATTCGAAAAGTTGACCTTAACATGACTTTTGAAATCATGGTCAAGGTTGACGTCGTCATCACATTCGTTTTTTTTTTAATTCAACAACTTTTGTAGAGGTCATTTCCCTTTGAAACTATAATTTATTGGATGTACCGCACCAAATACTGTTTTGATCTTTAAACGAGCCCTAGAAGTCATGTGGATCTAGTAGTTCGTGGATACATATGTGAACGTAAAATTTTTGTGCTCTTCAAGAATCAAGAAATATTCGTTTCCGTTTGAAAATTTTAAGTTGACTAAGATAATCTTCAAGGTTATGATGAAGTTCAGGTTAGGGTCACCGGTACAATCTTCTTTTAAAATCTAACCACCTAAAACTCATTTTTCAATTCCTAGCCTTCGCTTTTACAAAACCGACCATCCCGGTACTTTTTTGGAACACTGTATTTCACATTCACAACCAGATGATTTTTAAATTTTAATAAAAACATGTTATACTTCATTTAGTTTCTCTAGCGATGTGACCTTTAGTTTGACCGGCGCAAAGTAGAAAAAAATAGCACTAGGCCAGAAAAGAAAGGAGACAACTCTCGGTCAAACTCTTAACCGGCGAGGAGCGTATAATCCGTACAGTACTGCACGGAAAAATTGACCATTTTATCCACCAAAATTGCATTGCTCAAATGTGCTGTTATTGGTACTATGTAATTACTACTGAAAATATCAACGAGATGTTTATTTATATTTGAAGACATAATAAAGACTTTAACGCTTGTTTTCGACTCGCACTACTATTCATGATTGAATAAAACTTTTGGCAGGTACTGTATGAAAAAGTATGTTTAATGAACAAGAGATAAGAGTATAATGAGCTTTTTTCTCCGTATCTACGATTTTGCCAGCGCGCATCCAAGACATTGGAAGGGGAATATCGCTAGAGGAAGTAAACGAAGTATACCTAGTGCGTTTTTACCCCTTATTATTCCTCCCCCCCGGCCCTTCTTTAACTCATAAATAAGTCAGAAAAAGGTAATTGTTGAAATCATTAAGGAAATTATTGTATTTGAAAAGTAAATAACGTAATTAAAGATCAGACCACTATCCATTCCGATTAACTATAGCACTTTTTGGATTCTAAACCTTATTTTTAAATTTATTCTAATCTAGCTTGATACTACCTACCTATAAACGATTAGGAACAAAATTTCAATGTGAAAAACCTTGACATTTAATAGGAATTAATATCAAATACTAATGTGAAAATTGATTTTAATTTTTTCCCACTATAAACTACCTCAGGTTAATGAAGAAAAATTTGTTGCCGGGATTCGAACCCCTTTACGCACCAATGCTCTAGCTTATTGGTTACAGCACCAATGCCAAAGATCCCGGGTTCGATTCCCGGCGAAGGTGTGACAACAGCAACAAATTTTTCCTCATCAACATGAGGTAGTTTATAGTGGGAAAAATTTAAAATCAATTTTTACATTAAAATTTCAATGTTTTCAAATGCGAATTTAATTCTCTAATTCCTAGTTTTTTTCGTTAACAAAGATAGCGCCGTTTTCTTGTTTAAATTTACAATTTGCACATTGACTTCGATATTAATAAACTTACGAAGTTGGATGGTCCAATTTCCGGTGCTGGAACGGATCGTATTCTCCGAGCTCCTCATCCTTGGGCGGATTAGCAACCAGGGGTACAGTGGAGCCATTAGCTAACGTTACCGTCGATACAGGGACTTCGTTCTTTTCGCACTTATAACTGAAAATCGAAATTATATTAGACGATGACCTTAAAAAACCAACAAAAAATTTAAATTAAATTAGTGTGAATGATGAAGAAAAGCGCAGCAGAACTCGCGTTTCACTGGTCGATGCCATCCATTTGGGTACACGTGAACTGCACCGAAGATGAAAATAATTTAATATTTACATCAATTCTACTGATTCACTTTCATAAAATAAAAACGTAAGCAAAACTACAACAAAATTTTAGATAACTTTGTGACGATTTTTAGTAATGTAATGCAGTATGAACATGTCACTGTCTGTAATGTTTTGCGTACATTTTTATTTAGTCACTAAATTGGATCCACTTTTTATGATTAAGCCGTTGCCTTAGTTTGTCCCGCTTTGGTAAACTAAAACATAAGTTTAATTTCTTACAGTCGAAATGTGATTTTATGTTACTTATTTGTAATTATTGCAGTGCTATTAATACTAATTAATCTCATTTCGTCTGTAAAGAAAAATTAACATCAATTGTAAACAAATTCTTGGTCTGCTGTCAAAAAATAATGAAAAATAAACAAGTACCACTTAACGTAATAAAAGAAAATTACATTTTTTTACGTTTCATTCTCAATTTTACTGTACTGCCTACGATTAGCGTTCAAATAGCGCATATACTTTATTAGTCGGTACCTATTTATTTTTCATTAGTTTATTACTGTTTGCTGAAACAAATTAAGTATGCATTTCACATCAAAACGTACTTTTGCTATTTAATGAAGCACACGTTATTTTACTTCAAAAAGTAAAGCGAGATATTATTTTGAAAGACTTCATAACCAGCAATTCTATTAACAAAAGTAATATTTATTTTAAGTAGCCTGGATGTGAAAATACGTTACTACATCACATTAATTTTAAATTATCGCTTTATTTAGCCAAATGAAAACGAATATATTTAAAAACCGACTTATTCGTTCAGTTTGCTTATTAATGCTAAATTTTAATTGATGGTTCATTGCTTTTAAAGCCTTTAGAAAAAGTGCATATATTATCAATTTGATATTCGCTTTCTTTTAAACTAAAACAAGTGAAAAGATGAAACAGAATAGAATTTCCAATATCCACATCTTCTAAGGTAGGTATCGTCGTTATTTTCCAAATTCTACTTTGTTTATGTTAAAAAATAGATGTGGAGATTGAATTCTCCAATCTGGTTGACTGATTTTAGCCGGTTAATGTTTAATAATGTCATACACCACACCAAAAAATTTTAACCAAAATTACTGTATGTAATTATTGACAATTTTGTGTATGAGATTATGAAACATTATCAGTTATATTATACAACTCCTTCATTGCAACTGATACAAAAAAATCTTGCAAAACTATAAAGTAGATAAATAATGTAAATGAAATGAATTAATACAGCGTTAATTTTGGTGTCAGTCACAACAAAACAGAAGATGATAGATACAATTAAAGGTATAAAACTAAAAATTAAAAAAAAAAAAACTATATTCGTAGCGACAGGTTCGACCAGTGGAAACGAGTTCCGCTTAAAAAAAGAGAACTGATTAAATATTATACTTTGATGAAAGTTTTGACAGTCTTAAATTAACAGTTTATACTTTAAAAACAAGTTAAGGTAACTCTTGACGTACTTTTTCGAATAAAACGGGCCATGAAAATTAAAATGTACCGTTGAAGGTCCTTGTTAATCATCATCCGCAGCATCTCAGCACTTGCAGCGCAACTGTCTTGAAGCGCAACTCATTGGGAGCGCTACAGGTTGCGACACAGCACTTGCGGTAGCTTCGGTAAATGCCAATAAGCTTATGGAAGACTTATAAAATGTAGTCAACACAACACTATTCATCACCCATGTACAAATGTCTACTCGGCCGACAAAATTTACAATTTTCTCTAACAACCATGATCGCACATCTGCAGTTTCCTTCAACTACTGAGATTCCAAAGCCACAAACGTGGCATATGCAATGGAAGACTGTATCCCCTTAAGGTGTAAGTCAATTGTGATTATATATTACTACGATACAGTAGCGTACCCGAATTACAAAAGTACAATAGTTGTTTTCTGAGAATAGATTCGATTTCCCGAATTTAATTTATTTAGTATGTCTGGCACGCTACTGAACTGCAAATTCGTTTCAGATAGAAAATTTCCTTCTACAAATGTCGCTCGAATGCCTGGTGAATCCCGGTATGTGAAGGCTACTGCATTTTGTTGTTTTACATTGTGATCCAGCACTTTACAACAATATCAAAAGTACTCAAATGCTGGATCACAATTTATATTAAATGTGCTTCATTTGATAATTGAAAAAATAAACGCAAAACGCCTTACAAGAAATACATTATGCGCTATCCTAAAAAACAGTGTCCCACCAAAGTTTAAACTTCGGCCACCTTCAATCGCAGATTTTCGTTTCGATGAAGATTTGAACGAAATCAGAGAAGAACGACGTATACGGAAGAACAATCCCGAACTTAAAGCAGAATTTTCAAATAAACCGGAATAGTAAAGTCAATATCAAATCAATAATTTCGAAATATATCAATTTCGTAAGGATTATCTTCTATATACAACTTTCTTTTCTGCCGAAACCCAAGAACATATGATGCTACTTTCCTTTCGAAGATTCTAAGAGTTATTGAAATCGACAAACATTTAAATTTTCTGTATGGTCTTAAAACTCAGCATGAATATAACAAAAGAAATAACAAGTTGAATTCTGATAGATATTTAAAATAAAATACAATATCGATTTCTTAGTTTATTGATTATAGTTCAAATCTCAGTAAATCTTTGGTTTCGGTTTCGATCAAAGCTAATAACGAGGAAGCCGAAGTTTAACAACGGTTTACGTCATACTGAGCGTCACCATCAGTTCGACACTTCTTCCAAAAGACCTTCGAAATTAGCTGTTGAATAGTCGTATAAAACTGACTCACAGAAAAGTGTAAAAGTACTATTAAAGGGTACTAATACTGAGAAGCTTATTTGAAGAACTTTTGCGTCTTTTCATAACGTCTGGTAAGATGTAAAAATTTCGTGTCCACACTAAATTAACCTTAAATTACTATTGTGTTATGAAAAGCGGCACTTATTGACATAAAAAAGCGGAAAAACTTGCAAGACGTTTTTTTTTATTTTTATTCAATGATTATACTGAAGACTTTATTTTAAAAAACATTTGTTTGTTTTAAGAGAGCTGCCCATCTAATTTTGTTCTAAAATTGCAAAAAAACTGTTAATATATCAGTGATTCAAAAAGTGGGAGATGCGAAAAAGTCAGAGAAATGATCCCTTTTCAACATTTCTTTATTTTCCTACCATGAAGAAAAATTCTAACGGGGTGGGGGGGCATTGCGCCCATAGTATTTTCTCCTTTTACTCACAATAAATTATTTTAAATTTGTACTTGTTAAGGTATATTTAATGTTTACAGAAAAAATACTTTAGATTAAAACAAATAAACAATAAACGGGTTATGAAAACATCATAAGCACCCTCTGAAACAAGTTTTATTTTCTTTTTTAACTTTTACACATTCTAAAACTAAATTTTCGATATTATCAGCTCTAGCAGCTTTTGGATCACAGATAACAGCAGAGCGGAATCTATATGGGGTTTTTTAGCTACAGCCTAGCCCCCCAGCTCCCATTGGAGACAATGGATAATATATTGTGAATTTGTAAATAAAAAAAATAAATGATCTAAATGCTTTATACTTCATATAATAGAACTACAAACAATTGACTAAATTTTTTTTTCCTATCGAAGTTTCTTAAATATGAGAAAGGGTTGGAACCAAGAACTTTAGGAATCACCGATATATGTGTATATATAATTTTATTGAATTTTGTTTTAAAGTAATGCAAGTTAACAATGCTTTATATTACAAGACTATAAAATTTAATTGTAAATCTGTTGCATTCAATTCCCCTTTGTATGTTTTTATATGTATTTGTTTCAATATTTAGGCGTACAATAAAAAATTACTGAGTATCTATTGAAATGATAATGCGTTACAAAAATGGACAGCATTGTTGCAAACAATTTTAAATTTATCCAGAGGAAGTACTTAAAAAATGCATGGTGACCACAGACTTTTCTAAATTAAATTCCCTGACTTTTCCAGGTTTTCCAGACATCTAATTTTAAAATTCCCTGACTAAGTTTAAGTTAGAAATATTCAATTATATGTAAGTATGGTTAACTGTATCTAAAGAATATTACTTCAAAAACGGGCAACAAGTAAGAAATTTTCATGCACATTTTTGTTTTATTTGCAATATTTATTAAATAAATATGAAGCAGTAGTTTTTAGTTTTAAAAACTAGACAACATGTGTAATATATAAATACTCTTTTATTTATCTTATTTACTCTCCAATTTTTCGATTTCATCATCTATTGATAAGATATCTCTACGTCTAGTTTCGATTAGAGCTTTCTTTTTATCCAAAAGATTTTTCAGTTTCTGTTTCTTCATATATTTATGCTTAGCATCAAGGTCATCTAATTATTTATATTTATTANAGTGAATCTTCCTAAAGTTTTTCAGTTAAGCAGTTTTGTTGAATAAAAATAATTTTGATTTGTGAAGCCATAATATTATTTAACCTCAAACAATTAAGATTTTAATGTTGCTAAATAAACATAATTTAAAAAAATTAATTTTTCCATGAATTGGGAGAAATCCTCTGACTTTTCCAGTAAATTGGAAATTCCCTTACATTTCCAGGTTTTCCAGTTTTGTGGCCACCATGAAATGTATTGCAAAATAATAAGACTAAATATTCATAAATCAAGGTAGATGATTAAGCTAATCGAATGGAATTAGTAACCGTTGGGCCCCATATAAGATCATTTAATAATAATCGTAATTTTTTTTACCGATCATGGTTTTTCTGTTTCGTACATAAAAGTACGTTTTATTAATGAAACACTAGCAAGTATTTAAGCGATTATGCTAAACATTTGTTTATCATCAATGTAGCAATTTTGACGTAGCAGTTGTACATGGTAACAAGTTAAATAAAATTAATGATACGATAGACCAATCATCCGTACGAATCTATTGATTTGCATCAACGGGACTCTTGAAGCAGGTTAGTTGAAAAAATTAAGGAGTACTACAAGGATTCTTGAAAGATAATATTATGGACACTAATGTGGAGATTAAGATGATCCAGTAAAATATCGGATTTTTAGTACTTACTTGGCCATTATTATATCTGTTTTAACACCTCCATTTTTCTGGTCGTAAGTAGTTATAAGTTGGGGTTGTTTCTGCAAAAAAAATACACATTGAAATACTACTACCCAGGTTATCAAAATTGAAAATAACTTTTTGTGGCGAGTTTAAATAATATGCTATAATATATATATGTGTAGGTAGAATTTTAGTTAGTTACAAGTGGTGCTCACAATATACATATTTTTAATGGAACACCCTATATATTTTCAGATATTTGAAATTTCCTCTTTTTCTGATTTCTAAAATGTGTAATTGTTTCATATTCAGAATAATCGAGAAACTAAATCGATGTTAAATCATATACGACTCATGTGTGAACAGTAGGCCTTGAAAAAGTATTTAAAAAACCTGATCGTCAACTAAAACAATTATTAATACTGATAATTATTAAGTACGTTCCATTGCAAAAAAACTTATTATTAAGTTTATTGCCTTAATGCCGTAGCATTTCTATTATAGTCCAAATATGTACTAGGTATATGTATAATATAAATTTTCCATCCAAGAATTTTGCTTCTGTATTACCATCAAAACCGTAATCAATTGTTTACATGAAATATTTGAACAATTTCGTTCAAATGTCTTTCCAACTGCAAAGCCTATCACTTCCACATAAGGAAGTTACGGCATAATTTAACATCTACTTTATTTTTTCCATTATGACTAGTTCTTCCCCCCTATAAGTTACTGTGAGCTCGAAACTGTTAGCACCATTGCTTCGAGTGTTCGAAATTCACTTTTGTGAACAATGTATTTAATCACTTTCTTCGTGTTAAAAATTGTTTGAAAAACGTTTTGATTCTTTATTATGTTTATATTCATGCGTTTTAAAGCATTGGCATCAGTGACAGCAATAGTTAGAGAGCAAGAGTTGGATTTTTCCCTGTGCTGAAAGCACTCAATTATTTTTATATATATAATTAAAAAAAGATTTTAGTTCTACGTTTATTCGTATTGTCAATAGTCGGTCATTTTTATTTCTCCACCATGACGTAGTGTCGGCCATCATTCTTTTCTAATTGTTGGTGTTGTCGGCCATCATTCTTTTTCAATTGTTGTTGTATTGTTACTGATGTCGGCCATTATGTTTTTTTACTAGATGTATAGTAATCAACAGTTGAAATTTATAGGAATTGCTTGTAAATAGGTATGCAACACATCGTACACTTCAGAATAAGAAATTGCTGGTAGTAACTTTCATTTACGTAATACTACTTTGCTCTGTGCTGGCAGCACTCATAATTTCTTTTATATATAATATTTATCTGAACATATGGTAATTACACATTTTCGACATCAGAAGAAAGAGGAACTTCAAATATCGGGAAATATATACGGTTTTCGTTAAAAAAATATACATATATTTATATGGAACACCCTCTGTATACTAACAGTTTTATGAAAACTCTGGTAGCACATTTGAAATAACTACACATGATGATAAAACGAGGTATTCTTTTGTATCAAATAAGAAAATTCACTCTGTAGATAACTGTTTTGAATATGTGTACTGTTTATTTCATTTCGCTTGTAATGCAATTTATAGTTAATAAAATAATAATTGGGAATGTTTTTGTTATTATCCTACTTGTCAGTAGTCGTACCCGACGTGACCTTAATTTATAAGCTGTTTTAAAAATAGATCAGCAAAAAATTTTGTAATAGGCTATTACATGTGGAATTTGTCTGTAGGTACACAATAAATTAAAATATTTAAATTACTTCTAAATTGAATTCTTGAACGATTTAAATAATACATCTAAAAAAATTCACGTTAAGCTATGTAATATTTTGGACTTTTGGTCAATTACTGCTGCTACAAAGTTGTACTCAAATAATTACACCCGGTTTGGATTCGGTACCCGGTGAATCCCATACTTTAGCATGTGGTCCGATATGGGATAATGACGCCGGGTCAGTCTATGGTAAATTTATCAAAGAAAAAAACCAACAGCAGCACTAATAATTTAATAAGAATAACAAAAAATTCACTAATGAATATTGATAATTAAGATTTTATTGGTATAAACCATTTGCCCTATTTTGTAATTTGATTGTTTATTTATTAAGCCATTTTCACTACATGAAAATTCAATTGATTACCATATTAAATTATTTGTTATTTCGATATAGTTCTTGTGTTTTGTTGTTCTCGTAATGAAGAATAGGCACATCAGTGTGACTAAAACGTTACAATTTCTGTTACCTCTTGGTATATCAGGCTTTGATTAACGATAACTTATTCTTGGTATAATTTTGTCACCTTGCAGATTTTTAGTATTTATAAACATTATTGGCTCGTTTTAAAGATTTCAATTCAATCCCCTCGTTGAAAATCCGTCTACCAACAGTTAAGATTTCATTAGTTTTCGTATTTAAACGACTTTATGAACGGGACACACGGTTATCCAGTATCCGGAAAAATCACTATAACTACTCCCCCCTATATGTTTCACGTAGTCAGTAAAGATTGTGTTCTAACGAAAGCAAAAGCAAAATCTAAAATATTTAAGCAATATTATACTTACACATATGCTACTCGAAAGCGTAACTTTCTAAATATGAACGTACTTCTGCACATGATAACGTATCAGTTAATTATAAAAAAGAAAAACAAAATGGGTTGAGGCCATTACTTATTTTCATAATTAGTTCGTACTAAGTAGTAAACTTCGCAGTTTCGTTAACAGAGAATACAAATTTCGGTTTAACAAAATTATTTATAACTACTTTCACAATAGCTACAATAGCTAATTAGGTGATTACTGATTACTTTTGTGATATTAATCCGAACAGTTTCAGCACACAGCGACGTGACCCAGCTCTTTTATTCGCATGGGCTAAAGATGGGACACACACAATCGCAAAAGTACCCAATTTACATATTTTTGCATCATTAAATACGAACATACGAACGCCGCATAATTTTGCATTAAGCAAAGCATCTTGTGTTATAGAAAATACTACAAATGGCGCAGTAAACGCCATCTGTAGCACGATGCTACATTTTAGGATTACGTATGCTCCAACAAGGTCCACTTGTGTGGATATCTACTTGCTGAAAACGAATTCTGGCGTAGCCAACCTCAACGTGATAGGCACGTTAGCTTAATCGAATAAAATAATTCGAAGTGGTCTGTATTCTGTGGAAACTGCCAGACGCGGATCGCGATTTAGATCTTTTTGGATCTCATTAGCGCGTCGCAGGTAGCAGAACACAGACCAACTTTTACCTGCTGTCTTGACAGAATACAGACCACTTCGAATTATTTTATTCGATTATGGTAACGTGCCTATCACGTTGAGGTTAGCTACGCCGGGATTCGTTTTCAGCAAGTAGATATCCACACAAGTGGACCTTGTTGGAGCATACGTAATCCTAAAATATAGCATCGTGCTACAGATGGCGTTTACTGCGTCATTTGTGGTATTTTCTAAAACGCGCTGTTAAGACAGCAGGTAAAAGTTGGTCTGTGTTCTGTCGGAGCTGTCTGCGACGCGCTGATGAGATCCAAAAAGATCGAAATCGCGATCCGCATCTGGCAGTTTCGACAGAATACAGACCACTTCGAATTATTTTATTCGATTATGGTAACGTGCCTATCACGTTGAGGTTAGCTACGCCGGGATTCGTTTTCAGCAAGTAGATATCCACACAAGTGGACCTTGTTGGAGCATACGTAATCCTAAAATATAGCATCGTGCTACAGATGGCGTTTACTGCGTCATTTGTGGTATTTTCTAAAACGCGCTGTTAAGACAGCAGGTAAAAGTTGGTCTGTGTTCTGTCGGAGCTGTCTGCGACGCGCTGATGAGATCCAAAAAGATCGAAATCGCGATCCGCGTCTGGCAGTTTCGACAGAATACAGACCACTTCGAATTATTTCATCTTGTGTTATGTTTATAATTATAAATTATTATCAGTTTCATCGATGATTCTATTGCACAAAAACTGCACAATGAATTGCAAGTTGGCAAAAGATATATCACATTAAAAATAATTAATATCGAGATAAAACTTCGAATAACAAATGATAATAGGTAGACACAGTCGTAAGTGTATCTCGTACCATGTTTTTAGTTCCGTGTATTGTGGTGGGTATTGTTTAATGAATTAATCAAATCTACGTTGTGGGAAGAAGGGGATTATTATCTTTTGAAATCGATTTCTGCTACCAATAAATATAAAATACCAGAAAGCTTTTTTTAGTTTAACAAAGAACGATTATTATCTTTTGAAATCGATTCCTGCTACCAATAAATATAAAATACCAGAACGCCTTTTTTAATTAAACAAAGCATGAATATTAATCTTTCAATGGCAAATACCTTTTTACATAATTACGTGTATTTTTTTAACCAGTTTGTCACGTGCTACAAAAATTAGCATTTAAATAGCACAGATTGTTTTTTTAACAAAAAAGATTTAATATTTTAGATAAATGTACTCATTATCGTTTAATTTTAAACCAGAATTGTTTACTTAAGGTTAATTTTAAATTTAATGTTTTTGATTTACTGTGGTGATAAAGTATAAAAAAAATATTAATTCAAGAAAAACTAACTCAAATATTGTAATAATAAAATAAAGAATAAGCCCAATAACTGGTTATTTATTATCTAATGATAATGAACAAAAAAAATGTTAAATAACCGTAATAAAACTGACGGCGCGGCATCACTAATTTTATTATCACACATATATTATGTTGACTTGGCAATACAAAAAAATGCTTTAAAATTCTTTCAGAATTTGTTTCGTTTTTCAATTCTTTTATTGAAAACAATTAAATCTCTATAATTTTAACAAATCAAATGCAACTAATTATGAAAATTGGAGTTAAGAAAAATCTTTAGGGGGAAAAATTTTCAATAGATGCATGTGTAGATTTCATGTGTTTTGTTGCTATGTTTTTAAACTTTGTAACGCCCATGTTTATTACAGAAATAGAAGAAATACAGGGTGTATAGAATGGGTAAGGGGTGTTTGTAAATTCGATAAAAAAACTACACTTTCTGTTTAGTGACGAAGCGAACTAAAATGGTCACGTAAACAAACTGACCTGTCGCTACTGGGACAAAGAAAATCAAAGACATAAACATGAACAACCACTACATAGTCCAAAAGTTATTGGGTGGACTGCCACGTCTGATGAAGGCATCATTGGGCCTTCTTTTTTTGAAGACCAGCGAGGGCGGTAAACAGTGACCGATATTGTGACATGTTAAAAAGTTTTTGGTTCCACAACTGCAAGAGTTTGGTGGTTTTAAGGTGGAAAGATGATTTCAACAAGATTGGGCCACTTGGCACACCCCAAACCAATCGCTTGTCAATCAATCTTTTCCAGAAAAAGTGATCTCTTGTCGAGGCACCATCAACTGGCCCGATCTCACACCTCCTGATTATTTTTTATAGGGATACCTTAAAGATAAAGTGCATGCAAATAAACCACGATCTCTACTGTAATTGAAGCACAATATCCACACCGAAATGACCGTCGTTTCCGGAGAGACGTGTAGATGCGTGGCGGCTAATTTCCGTTTTCGGTTGAAGGAGTGCTAACAGCGCGAGGATCACCATTTGGATAACATCATCTTTGGCATTCAATTTTCCAACTTTGATTAAAAATTAACAAAGATCTTTTTTTCTGACTTGTAGTTTTTTTTGTTGAATTTACAAACATCCCCTACCCTTTTTGGAAACCCTGTACTTTTTCCATACAATAGAGTAAGAGGGAAAATGGACGTGAACGGATTCGCGCTCTAGCAGACCAGAAAAGGAAGTAGCAAGTAAGATGGCACGATTTTCAACTGAGTGTTTTCAACTCTTTTATCCACCATGTTTTAAATATTTATGTTTATGTACATATGTGCCTCGTCGCTAACATAAAAGCTTGAGTCATTAGTTATCGCTGCGGTTGATTGTTCCCAAGAATAGTTAATAAAAATTCAAACTATTTCAAAGACTCCGCACTCGAATTGGGAAATTTTCTAGTTAGAGAATTGGAAAATTTCAAGACAAATAGTTTGGAATAAATGTAAAACAATATGTAAAAATTAACAGAAATACTTCGGTTCCTGAGATTTCGAGAGAATGGTGCTAAAGAAAGAAAGAAGAGCGTATTCTAAATGAAACAAATGCAGTTTATCGCATGGTATTTGTGCTGTGTCTCAAAATGGGGTCAGTATTGTACAAGTAAATTTACCCAGTGCGTCTTAATTTTGACATAAAAGCTGTTACATAATGCACTTTAAATGAAGCAGATTCACCAATTTTCCATTTTGTATTTTAAATAACTTTTGTCAGCATTTATTAAATACATGAACTAGTAATTATCACCATAAAATAAATTATCAACATTACAATTTCCTATACCACGTCGTATTTTTCAAAATATCATGCCACCCACTGATGATTGCATGTAATTTTATTGAATGTCAACAAAAAAAAACACCGCACAATAATAACCAAATAAAGTGGAAATGTTGTCTGTTTACCAGAAATAATTTTATTAATATATATTACATCCGAATGATAATACTACCCATTATTATAACAGCCGAAAAGGAAATTACAAAAGTATGTGAATAAACAATTTTTATTATTCTATACTTTTAAAATTACTATTGCTGGTGCTTGTTTTTTGTTTTCTTCAGTAAAATTACCCGGTACTGCCGGGTGAGGGGGTCATTATCCGGTACCCGGCCGGATCCAAACCGGCTACCCGGTCCATCTCTAGTAATAAGCATATAAGATATTTAATGAAAACTCATGAACTGAAAAATTTCGAAATTTTGAATTCACAATTAAATTCGAAACTTAAAGACATTTCCCGTACATTGGATTCGTAAATTTAGAAAATTTTAACAAGTTAAATGGGACACGATACTGAATATAGTTAAAAATGTAGGGATGAGATACAGAGATAAAAGAGTGATATGTATATACTTTGTATAAAGGGTAACAGGTAGTTATAGAACTTGAGCAGAAGTAAATATTGGAAAGGGAATCAGACAAGAATGCACACTGTCACCGCTACGTTTTAATCAATATACCTAAGACGCGGTAAACATCATTAAGGCAGGATAACTTCAGGGATAGATATATGTATAGTATTGTCAATTAGTAAGGAGGAGTTGAAGATAACATTACATTTAATAGAAGCGGCATTGCAGCCTGTAGTATGCTTTTACAAAAACAAGTCACTTTTATATTACAGGCGAATGATGAGGAAATAATGGAGAGAAGATTGGAAAGAGTAGGACAGCAGAGGGCGCTATGGAACTCAATAAAAAACAGGCAAGATAGATTGGTAGGACATCTTCTCAAGCATGAAGGGCTAGTTAGGGCAAATTGGACGAATTAGACCTAGATTAGATTATCTACTATTCACAAATAGTTAAGGACGTGAGATGTTTTAGGGAAATACGAAGATTAGCTCGGGATAGAAAAGAGTGTCCAACCAATCTTAGGACTGACGACCTTATGATGACTTAACACACTTAAAACATGTGCGTTGTCTGCATTTAGCTTTGAAGGAGTTTATTGTGAGACCACATACAATTTTTTATTATAGCACAACCAATAGATGTTCGTAGTATGTTTGTACGTTGGCCATGAAAAATACATTAAATTTGTAGTGTGTAAGTGTAACTTTCAATAACTGAACATGTTTCTATCTATTTTTATTCATAGTTTGGTATTTTTATAAAGAAAAATTTCCTCTGTTTATTATTAGCATCATCAGTATCGGTTAATTTATTAGGTAATAATGGTTTTGCACAGTTTTTCTGCTTATTTTTCCACCAAACCAAAGTAAGCTAATTAATAACGAATAACATTCCATAAATTAATAAAACTATAGACTGTTGTCTATAAAACTTGACAGCTTTGAATTAATAAAAGGGCGATTAATATAATTTTCGAGATCATTTTAATGCGTTTGACGAATTATCTTTAATAATACGCCTTTTTATTAACACTGATTTACTTAATCTTCCTTATCACAAAAGGTAAAGAATGTACGTAAGTGATAGGCTTATTCTAGATACAGTTTTCGAGTGTTTACCTTGAAAGGTGCAATATTACAGAGGTGAAACTAGTATCAAGATTATGCATGCGTGTTTATGTAAATGTCGAATTGCATATTATCAATAACAAGTTTAGGTATTGCGTACCATGAACAATTATATTACATTGTTGATACGAAAAATGTCACCTGTCATGAATTGTATAATTACAATGAGCATACATATGAAAACGAATGCTATTTTTCACTACATTTGCTTTTTTCCGAATATTACGCAGTCGGTAGTAGATTTAGCAAGTTCGAGTTCAATGGCCAATACCTAAAGCAAGATTCTTTTAATATATTATACATATTCACTTATGTGTTAAAGGAGGGGTGGTTTTCTGAAAATTAAGAGAAAAATGGGTTAAATGCTTTGAAAGCTTAGATAATCAAACTCTAACCTCTCTCCTATGTTCGAGTTAAAAAAAAATTCGAGTTAAGAAAAATTTCTGCTTTATAGTAAAACTTTTTAATTTTTGTTTCGAGGGCATCGCTTCGATGTATAAATGTAAGGCAATGTATGCACTTCGTGTTGTCTTTTCCTACCGTAATATAATATTAAGTCCGCAGTGAAAATTTATGATGAAAATAACAATTTAGTTTAAAAACTCGAGCCATTGCTTATAGGTATGGTTGATTTTTCTGAAAATTAACGAAAATTCAAATTACAGAAACATTTTACAATATAAAACTTTCTTTCAAATTTTCAGTTAGAGAAATGAAGAAATTCTAGTTACAAAAGTTTGACTGTATCCGATAAAACAATACTAATTACAGAAAAAAACCTAAGAACTTTATAATTCTTTTTAGCCTTCAATATGGTACCTTAAAAACATTAAAATTAGCTGTATTTCCAAACAAATCGACTTTTGTTTTCTTCCCAACGGAAAACTAAACGAAACAACAGGAAGGAAATAAACTTTTTTTTTGTAGAGCATCAATTTCCGATTACGCCAGGCAAGTACCTCTGAAACGCAACACGCCGCCATCTAGTGAACGCGAGTCGCAAAAAGTGGACTCATACATGGGTCCACTCGTGCATATAACGGTGCTGTAAAATGTCAATGTTTTTTGTTTGTTCATTTTGTTAAAAATATCATTTTTATATAAAAATTCTTAGTTTCGTTATATAAAACTTATTTGAAGCTGTAAACAATACTGTCTTTCGACCTAAAAGTTTAACTAAAGCAAAAAACATATTCTTCAGATTGTTACTCTCTGCGCTAGAACACGATGGCCACAGTATATTCAACTGTTGCACTGAGGCACCATTCTTTCAATAAAATTCAAACGAACATGTTTCATTGTTTCTTCACTTCTTTCTTTATGATCCTTATAATTATCTGCTCATTGATGATTAAAAAAAAAAGAGTAAAAACGCAAGATTCATACTTCAACTGCATCAAGCAGCCGATTAATGTTTTGGCGGTTCTTATATAGGGACTCAGTTTTGATAGATCTTGTTGTAAAAACAATTGAGGAGTCTAATTGTAAGTTTAACGCTCCAATTGCTCGTTAAAAATCTGAACAAAGTATAATGTCTTTTGAAGGCTAACGAATGTTTTAAGTTTCGAAAATAAAATAAAGTTTCAACTGTATGTAATAGTCATTTATTTTAGAAAGGCAACTTCAATAAAGATTATAACATTTTGCATATTTTTGGTCAAGAATAAATATATTAAAAATTAGAATCATCAGAAATTCATAAAACAAAAATTTATAATTTCGATGATCAAATAGACTTAAACAATTTAAAATTGGTAAATGTTTATTGAGTCTACAAATTAATGATATTATTATTTGGTAGGTTTAAGTAATGATCGCCGAAATATTTGCAGTCAAATAAAATTGGATAAATGGAATATTGCAAAAAAAAAATTAATGCCCAATAAAAGTGATTAAAAGTAAAAGTAAGATCTAGAAGTCTTGAACAAGGATGACCAAATCGTGGTCCTCGAGATTCGCCATAGTTATAAAATATATTTATTTTAAAATGGTCGCTGGCGAATGATGAGGATATCGTGGATAGAGAAGGTTAGAAATAAGGAGGTACTAGGGGTAGGAGTCAATGAGAAATAAGCGAGATAGTTCGGTATTGAGCAGCTAATTAAAGGTATATTTGAAGCAGAAATGAAGAGGAGTAGAATGAGACCTAGATTAGATGTTCTAGTTTTGAAAAAATGCTCAGGAGATTGGAGATGCCTGTCCAGACAGTCTTAGGACTGACCACCCTAATGTTCATGATGATGATGATGATGATGATGATGATGATTATAATAACCAAAGCAGTGAAAACCAATATATAAAAGAAATATCTTATTTGTGTAACCATATATTCAAAAATTAATTGTTGAAATTAATTAAGTAAAATAATATTTTTGTGAATATACGACAAATACTGCCTGTTTTATTAATGAGTTTACTGTTATGAGTTGAAAAAATTGTCCGTAGTGGATCTAAATCTCATTTAATTTTACATGCGACCCACGGAGTTACAATTTATCTCCATTGCGGCCTCCAGGACTATTTGTTTTGACTAGTCCTGGTCTAGAATCTAGATACTTGCTTAATAAAAATTTGTTTCACATCAATTAACCATACGTACAGGTAAGGCAAAACGTTCATCGACCATAAAAGTTGCAGAATATAGATATTTTTTTCAACCAAAACATCACTTGCTTTTCTGAAAACTGTTCTCTACATTATCCGACCTTCAAAATCTTTTGGACAACATCCCTCAAACTTTTAAATTGCATTTGCCTGTATATGAAAAGATGGTTGAAGATATTTGTGCGAATTCTCCTATACCACGTCGTATTTCTCAAAATATCATGCCACCCACTAGTGATTGCATGTTACTTTATTGAATGTCAACAAAAAAACACCGCACTAACAAAATAAGTGGAAATGGTGTCTGTTTGCCAGAAATAATTTTATTAATACATATTTACGTTACATACATATTTACGTTACGTCCGAATGTTAATAGATACTATACCCAATACTAGAACTGCCTGAAAAGGAAATCACAAAAGTATGTAAACAAAATGATTATGAGGTCGTACCAAGTTTGTAAAGAAGTAACGTAAGATTGGTATACCTCGGTATAAAATGGCAAAGTATGTGATTGAGGTTGATTGACCGCTAGACGTAAAAAGAATGTGAAAGTTTACTATTCCTTCGGAGAAGAACAATTCCTATTCGAGAAATTTACAAATTCTCACGTGATTTTTCATTGTTCGATTGTGACATCTAATAACACTGATATACGTCGGTAAAACACAAACTAGGCCGGAAGTATATTGAGTTCATTTTATTACTATATTTCAGGGTGGCCACAAGAAATGATTTTAAATTTCTGTGATAACTCTCGGTTTTCTAATATCTACAATTTATCACATTTTTCCTGGTTTGTATTTTTGTTTTCATTGTACCCATATTTTTTTCATTTATTTGAATAACAAATTAAAAACAACAAAAACAAAAAAGATAAATGGGAGGCACATTCCTTCCCAAAAATTATAATTATCATGGCTAGAAACCAAAAAACCTTCAAAATTAATAATTAATAAAATGGTTCATTTACACCCTACTATTGATTATGGTGTTTTAAATAGAGATATGCCGGATAACTGTACAAAATCCAGCAATAGTTCATGTCTTCAAGGTGGCTTCCATTAAATACCACCCTTAACAACGTCCCAACTAGGGTTGCCACCTTTTCAGGCTTTTATAAAGTATTTCTCGACCAAAAGGTTAAAAAAAAAAGTACTCAGCATAAAAATAAAGTATTTTATTTTTTGTTTTTAAAAACATATTTTTTGTTATGCCTAGCAGCCAGTAACAAATTACTGTCACCCTTAAATTCATTAATAGCCTCTAAACACGGAAAACAAAAATTTAAGTAAACTAAAACTTCATTTTTAATTAGTTTTAATGAAGCTTTATTCCTGTCGTCCCGCCACTTTGCGTTCATAACACCGAATACTCTTTCTGGAAAGTGACACTAGTTTGAACAGATTTGGGAAATCAGGTTTTTCCGTAAATATGGCTTTGACAATGAAACTAGCGTTCAGAAACATAGAAACATTCTCAAAAATATTGTATTGTGCAATATTATTGATGTAAAAATACTCTCAATTTCAAATAATCGCTTACAAAATTACGATGTTTATTTAAGGCCTTAAATAAAGTATTTTTGCGTACTTTATGTGTCTTGTAAAATATAACGTACGCACAGTCGAAATAGAATACAATACTTTATAATAAAGTACGGGTGGCAACCCTAGTCCCAACCCATATTAATCATCAAGTCCCGTTCAAAAAGTCTAAAAACACTAAACCAATGAAATTTTAATTCTTGGTTGACGGAATCCTTAAAACAAGAGTATATGTTTATAAATAGTAAAAGTCTGCAAGGTGACAAAATCATACTAAGACATCGTTAATCAGAATCTGATATAGATACCAACTACAAGAGGCAGAAATTGTAAAAATTCGGTTATATTTACGTATTCGTGTTCACAGGAAAAAGTAAACACAAAAACTATACTGAAATAAAATTTTAATTTTCTTTTGACGGAATCCTTAAAACAAGAGTATATATGTTTATATGTATAAAAAGTCTGCAAGGTGACAAAATCATACTAAGACATCGTTAATCAAAATCTGATATAGATACCAACTACAAGAGGCAGAAATTGTAAAAGTTCGGTTATACGTAAATATATTCTTATTCACAGGAAAAAGTAAACACAAAAACTATACTGAAATAANGAAAACTTTCATGACTGAAGTGAAAAATTTCGAAATTTTGAATTAACAATTAAATTTTCTGATATTTCCTGGTTGGGTTACATTCTCTGATAAGCCCCGGTTTTCCCGGTCTGTGACCATCCCGGTTTTATTTAACTAACGATAAATTAACACTATTTTTCTCGAAAAATTAATACACCGCCATTAAAAACTGCATTTTCAGACGGAATAAAATATGAATAACAATTATACGTAGAATGACGCTTCCTTTAAATTAAATAATCTTTATACTCAAAATCTTCACTTTATGATACCAAGTGAAATAATTCGAAAGTCTTAAAGTTTATAACGTTGTGGTTAGCGCTTTATAACACCTTTTTTGATAAGACTCGCTACGACAAACACAGTAAGATTATTGATAAAAAATGTCGGTCTACGATATCAACGATATGCTGATTAAACGGTTACAACATTTGCCACTTTGAAGTATCTAATAATAATAAATCCATTTATGGAAACGAGAATGACTTATTTCTAGATTAAAAATGTGATAATAGGTAAGTGATAATAAATCACTGGTGGATATGACGTGGCCCACTGCCTACCATATGGTGTTTGATAACTTCATTTATAAACCAGTTCGATCAAAAAATTTGAAACAAAAATAGTGTAAACTAAGTTAAATCCAGAAAAGTAACTAGATTTAAAGTTTATTAGTTTTAATTTAATTTTGAATATTTTATGACATAATGGAGAGAAGATTGGAAAGAGTAGGACAGCAGAGGGCGCTATGAAAGTCAATAAGAAATTCAGGCAAGATAGATTGGTAGGACATCTTCTCAAGCATGAAGGGCTAGTTAGGGCAAATTGGACGAATTAGACCTAGATTAGATTATCTACTATTCACAAATAGTTAAGGACGTGAGATGTTTTAGGGAAATACGAAGATTAGCTCGGGATAGAAAAGAGTNCATAATACGACAAGTAGTTGCAGTAAATGGAAAATATTCAATTATATTGCGACAAAACTAGTTTTTTTATGTATATTTCGTCACACCAAAAACAGTTGCATCATATTTAACATTCGTTATGTTGCATATTAAATTTGGTGAATAATTGTCAACAATCAATTATTATTCTTTTGTTAATAGACAACGAACCGAACTCCATCTAAAGATGCAGATGTTGAGAGCAATTATTATTATTAGTATTATGAAAGTGCGTATGGCGAGCGCCACATTGTTGAATTGTTGTATGCAATTGTGTTTGAACAGCAGTTGCGAACGAAGAACTTATTTCTTTTCCAATCCTCCGGCCCGAGTTCTTCGACGTTAACCCAGGCGGCTCTCGCAGTAATTTTCCATGACGTCACAAACGGCGTCGCCTTTTCGAATAATAACGCTACGGGATCGGCATTTGTACGTGGAATTCGCTTTCCGCAAATTCGGCACTCGTTAAATATATTCTTTATTTAATGCGCATACTCCCGGATTTTCTTAGTCATTATGTAATTTAGCACAAGGAAATTGTACAAGCATCTGCGCGAAATGTGAAACAATAAGTGCACGCTATTTTATGAACTATTTAATTAGTTTAGTATATATAATGCAAGGTACTGTTCAGAAAATACTACCCACAAATAATTCAATTAAAAATAATTTGTTTTTTAATTAATCCGATCGAAAGTTTTACTTTGTGAATGTTCTAAAAATAATTTCTTCGAAGCGTCACAATTGAGACTTTTAGGCACAACTAAATTTTACAAACTTTTTTAAACTAAAAAGAAAATTGGCTTACCTTAAAGGCCTCTTGTAGGGGAGTCGTATCTTGTTTTCGAGACATAATTGTATCAGTAAAATTTGGCAGTCTTCCAGTCAAACAAAAAAAAAATGCAACTAAATTTCCTAGCTTGTTTTCGGATCAACAGTAAACGTTAGAATGAGGAGGATTTCGATTTTGGATCTTGGTAGGCGTCCGTTTCGTTCTAACAATCGCGTTCCCCTTCCTATCATACCGCACACATTCATACACACATTTCACCGACAGAAAAATACGGAACGCACCCGTGTTTGTAACCTTCCGTTGCTGTATGTATGTATGTATAAATGAAATTTTCGAGTTTTAGTTCGTTGCAAGTTGAAACATGCTCGGCCTTTTTTTATTTGAAACGCACCAAAATGTAACAATGAGAGTTCAACCGTCAACTGTTTTCGGCGCCCAGTCGTTTGTTATTCATAAATGTGTGAAAATGAGCATACGCACGTGTTGAGATAACTTTATCACAATGTCCATGTACTTTTCACAATAATGAAACAATTATTACGCCACGCACCCACCGCGCCGGTATTGCTTGTAAACTATTTTTCGGATTTTTCATTTTCTAGTTTTTGGCCCTAAATTAAACCAAAATTTCGGTAATCAGTACGGAGTTCCAAAAAAGAACTAAAAATGGACAGACATTTTTAACTGACAAGGAATGAAAGTCAACTGCTCTTATGTACAATACAAGTACTTCCATCATTTCATCAATATTGTCTATACATTGGAATCTCTCATGAGGTTGTCAGTCCTTAGACTGGTTGGACACGCACCTCCACTGTTTCCTATCCTGAGCTAATCTTTGCATTTCCCTAAAACTAAAACAACCCACATCCTTAACTATTTGCGAACAGGAATCTAACATAGGTCTACCTCTACTCCACCTAACTCTCGTTTTTACCAACCTCTCGCCTATTTCTTATTGACTTCCATTTTTTATTAGAGTCATAGACTCCTCTGTTCTCCCATTCTTTCTAATACCTCTTCATTTCTAACCTTCTCTATCCACGGTAACCTTTTCTTTTCCGCAGCGTCCACCGTCCATGTTTCGCACCCGTAAAGAGTCGCGCTGCAAACATACACCTTGCTGGTCGGTGTTATTTCAATTCTCTCATGGATGACCTATCTATAAGAAGAGTGGTATGTGCCAGTCCCAGTCGGTTTGGTGCTTATTTACGATGCTTCTTTGCTTTTTAAATTGGTTTTCAGAGAAGCGTTAAATCGTTCAACGATTCCATCAGACTGCGGATGTAAGAGAGTAGTTTTCGTTTTAGTAATGCCTATTAGTTCATTGATGTTCTAGAACAAAACAAAATTCTTATGGTACTTTATATCAGCTAATCCAGTCATTGACAAGTTTCTCGGAAACGTGTGCCATTCCTGGTTCAGTGTTGCATAATAATAAAGTAATCCATGATTACCAAGATGTATTGGCTACCGGACTCCTTCACTGAGAATGGTCCTACCACGACGATTGCGATTCTTTCAAAATGGCGCTCCCACGTTGTACTGCTGCATTCTTCCACGACTCCTTGTCTTCGGTCCCCTACTGGCGGCGCAGTCTTCCACATCGCTTCTGTCTCATGACCAATAAAATCGCTTGTGTATCTCACCTAGAGTCTTAATAACACCAAAATGTCCTTCGCCATGGACTGCTTCTAAGATATCTGAAATTCTTTTCTTCGGAAGTACCACTTAGAACTTGTTTCTGGTTCTATCTGGACATTCCCACAATCTTTTCAAAACGCCGTGGTCCAAGTTTTGAGAAGTCCACTGCGCCCAATAACTTTTCTTTGTTTGACTAAGGTGGCATCTACCCACTATGATCTTAAGGTTCCGGATTCTTTCCGTCTCAATATTGGGCCAATATCTTCGTCCTTCTCCTAATTTTCGATTAATGCTTTATCGTCCCAGGATCTCTCAGGCTAAAAAATGGTTAGATTACAACAGATCGACACCAGCTCTTCCTTCTTCTCCGCAGATAAACAATGTTTGTAGTTTTTCACGCAAGGTGTTTGGGATAGTGCATCTGCGTTTCTGTGTTGTTTGCTTGGACGATACTCGATGTCAAAGTCATACTCTTTAAGTCGTTGTAACCATCGTGCAATCTGCCCTTCTGGGTTTTTGAATTGCAGTGGTCACTTCAGTGAGGCGTGATCCATTTTTAAGAGGAATTTCCGTCCAAACAAGTACTTATGGAAATGTTCCAGGGTTTTAACCACAGCTAGTAGCTCTCAATGGGTGACACAATAATTTCGTTCTGGTTTCGAGAATGTTTCACTAATGTATCTCATGACCTTCTCCTTTCCATCTTGTATTTAAGATAACATACCACCAAGACCCACATTACTGGCATCAACAATGAAAGGTGTAAATGTTTATACCGCCAGTTGATGTACGAATTCTTGAGAAGCAGAGAGGTAAGCTAATTTCATGAGGCGCTCCACATCGAATTCAAATTGTTGAAGAGTCTCGTTACTTCTTTTTTTACGACTTTTCAGTTGTATGTGGTGTGTCTGCTGTAGATGTTTATCACCGTACCTCATTTCTAGGCCGTTGACAAGATGGTGGAAGTCATACTGTTGAGACTCGGGAATTCTTTGGAGCTTGGAGTATATCCAGCGCCTCTCCTCGTAGAGAAATTATTAGTGCTGTTGTTTTCTCTAAATCAGTCCAAGAATTTGCCTCTGTCGCTGCTCCACACCACTTCAGGTAAACAGACCACGAGATTTTTCCATCAAAAGTTGGAGGTGTAATTTGTGATGGCCTTGCACCTGAATCTTCAGGCCTTGCAGTAGAGGGCAGTCTTAGCCTTTCAATTGCTTCTCTCATTTCTTCTATCTTATTTTCTATTATGATTTCCCTTTATTCTATCTTCTTTTTCATTTCATTTGTAATATCATTCCTTCATTCTCGTATTTATTGCTTTCATTTTCTGTTTCATTTCTTCCTTAGCTGCTTTCAACTCTCCTTTCATTTCTTCCTGTCCTTATTTCGTTTCTTCTTGAGCTACTTTCAATTCTTTCTTTATTTCTTCCTGTCATTTTTTCGTTTTTCTGTTTCATTTCTTCCTATCCCATCTTTATTTCTTCTTAGCTTTTTTCCGTTTTTTGTGTCATTTCTGCCATCATTGCCATTAATGCATTTATTTGTTTTTCCATTCTTATTTCGGTACTTTAGGTTGTAACTGGCATGAAATATTTCGATTATTTTTGGAAACTTCGATGAAACTCTTCGATAACGTCAGATTTGTTCTTCTTTCATCAAGAGCTTTTCAATATATGACTTGTTAGGGTTACCTACTCGAAGCTAGAGGAAACAATCATCAACTAATTGCGATTGATTGGGTATCACTTGTTAAGTTTAATTTCAACTGAAAGATTGTATTCAGCACTAACTTATTGCTAATAACATTACGAAAAAAATCTGGTACCATATTTGAATTGTCTATGCTCGTTAGTCTCCATTAAAAAAGATATCCGTTTGTAAATTATTTAGACACAACGTTACAATTGTATTAAAAAAATCTGAAGAGATATTTAAAACTATCCTGTTCTTTTTTTGTGTTAATAATAATATATATTTGCCATGTACCTATATATTTAGTTAAACAAAAATATTTCGCAATAGACAAGCACAAATAAACAGTGTACTTATCCAATTTTTACAACAGAAACTACGGAATGATGGAAAAGTTGCTAATTCATGCTTACTTTGGCCTTGAAAAATATTAAATCAAAGTTGAAACGTTAATGATAAATAATAGAAAGGAATACTTTCTACTTTACTCATATTATCTGACTGACAAGGGAGATAAAGAATTCAAAATACACATTATCAGAAGCGCCATTATATGTATACGTCAGCCAAGATAGAATTCAGGACTCACTACGACCCTCAGTTATGGGCAGCCATACTTATTTCACGCGTAAGTCGATAACAACAGGAGAAGATACAATCACAATGTAGAATTAATTTTTAATATGATAGCGTAAATAACTCAAACTCTTAACTGCTCTATACCTTAGAATTTATTTTGAATAATGTGCATGCCAATGTGTGAGCCCTTTTTGTGAAATAGAATGTGTACACCAGACCTTTGAATTTTTCCGAATACAGTTTTTTGAAATTTTCACCTTTTTATTTAAATATTATTGATACTAAAAACAAACAAAAGAATTTGGTAAAGGTCTAGATTATTATGGTGGCAGGGGGGATTAAAAGAGGAGGTCTTCCTGAGTAAACCACCATGAAAAGTTCGCGGCGGTCACACCCCCATAAAAAGTTATGGGGTTGCAAAGTTCTGTAATTTTCCAATTTTCATACACTATAAAGTCTAATAAAATTTAATAGATTACCTATTATTACTAATTATCCAACATTTATAATATTGATAATTAAGAGCCAAAAAAAAACAATTAAAAAACATTTTTTAATAGTTGTATCATAAACTTGATATCAACATTTAATAAAATAATAAACTTTGAGTCCCCATAACTTTTCATGGGGGTGAGAACGCCGCAAACTTTTATGGTACAGTGATTGGGGAGACCTCTATCAATCCCCCCTGCCCCTACCCCCGAAGAGGGTGGGCGGGATAATCTAGACCTTTACCAAGAATTTTTCAACAAGGTATTGTCATAGCAAATTTGTCTGCGAAAATGTATTATTGTGAAAAACTTCCAAAAAAACTAAAAAAATGAGCTTTTTTGATTGGATCTCATGAACGAACTCTCATATTTAGTACCACTTTGAGATTTTATACTTTTTAGGTACAAACTAGCATATTTAACAGTAAAAACCCTCGGACGCAATTGTTCCTTACTAAAACCCCTATTCAATATCCTACTCTAAAGTAAATGTAGCTGAATCATTTGACATTAACATCTAGAATCTGCAGTTGTATCTCTCGTTTCATACTAACCACTTTGTAGGTACATACAAATTACAAACAACAATAACAATACGTGCGTAATACAAATAAATAGAAAAGTTCCATGTATTATAATTCCTGAGTGTAGAGTAATTCCGCTTATCGTCTAATTGATAAAATTTCTGTTGTGGCAATGATTCATTTGCAATTCAGACGAGAGACGAAAGATAAAATATCAGTGAATAGAATACACTAATTAAGTAAATTTCAAACGTCACGCTTATTGTAAAACCTACGAAAACATACAGTATTGAGCAAAAGTTATTCGCAATTAATTTTTTTAGTTTTTCAGTTAATGCATAGAGTGTTAGGAAACTGTAGATATAGACATATAGGAATTAGCGTTAGAAACTATGCGCCCTATACGGCAAGGGCAATAAATAATTAAAGGTGACAAACTTATGTCGTTTCAAGTATTTTTAACAATAAAAATATGACGTTACATTCCGGTTGGTTATAATTATTACTGATTGTGAGATTTTTAGCATTGGTATGAACTGTCGAACTATTAAGACCAGCGCAGGGACGTTTCTAGCAATTTTTTTCAGGTGATGCGTCAAAATTGATGAATATTTAAAACTTTTTCTTCAATTTTAAAAATATAAGACTCGATTCTGCCTAATCTGAGCATACTGAATTTTGATATAATTTTATATTTCTCACAGAAAAACGTGAATTTTTTCGATTTTTAATCACAATTGTTTTAATTCAAACGCTACTGGAAAATATTTCGTATTCTTATTAAACATGTTAAAATCTGTAGGGTTCGATCACCATCAAAATCCGTCAAGAATTAAACATAATTGATAAATCAACACTGATCAATTTTGACTCCCAGTCTGAGGAAAAGCTACCCGAAAAACGCCTCATTGAAACGCTACTTTATCAATTTCTGCAATAATCTGAAATGGACAAATGCATTAGAGTAACTTTTCTTCTTTGTTGGTTTGGATGTTTGCTAATATTAAATAAAATAATTCGAAGTGGTCTGTATTCTGTCGAAACTGCCAAACGCGGATCGCAATTTTGATCTTTTTGGATATCATCAGCGCGTCGCAGGCAACTCCGACAGACCAACTTTTACCTGCTGTCTTAATAGCGCGTTTAAGAAAATAGCACAAATGGCGCGGTAAACGCCATCTGTAGTACGATGCTACATTTTAGGATTACGTATGATTCAACAGGGTCCATTTAAATATATGAATATCTACTTGCTGAAACGTATCCGATGAGATCCAAAAAGATCGAAATCGTGATCCGCGTTTGGCAGTTTCGACAGAATACAGACCACTTCGAATCATTTTATTCGATTATGGTAACGTGCCTATCACGTTGAGGTTAGCTACGCCGGGATACGTTTCAGCAAGTAGATATCCATATATTTAAATGGACCTTGTTGGAGCATACGTAATCCTAAAATGTAGCATAGTACTACAGATGGCGTTTACCGCGCCATTTGTGCTATTTGCTAATATTGTCTGAACGATTGAAGAGGAAATTGTAGAAGCATTTGAGAATGTTAAAAATATCGGGAATAGAAAAGAATAGATATGAGGAGGTATTAGAAAAAGTAGAACAGAGGGCGTTGTGGAAGTCAATAAGAAATCGTTGAGATAGGCTTTCAGACATGAAGGGCTAGTTATAGACGCTCTATCTCTTGTCCATTATTTTCATTTTGTACAAACGAGGTCTGTTCAAAAAGCATCACGAATTTTGTGTTTTTTTAAAAATTATTTATTTGTTCATGAATATCTATTTTGTTCCCTTTAAAGTAATCCCCACCAGATATTATACACTTGTGCCAATGTTTTTTCCAATCCTCGAAGCACTTCCGAAAGTTATTTTTTGTGATCTTGTTCAGCTCCTCCTTTGATGCCATCTTTATCTCCTCAATAGTAGCGTAGTGTCGTCCTTTCAAGGACTTCTTCAGTTTCGGAAACAAGAAAAAGTCACAGGGGGGGCAGATCCAACAGCTCCTTAGCAATGTTATTGCGATTCTGCTTTTTGGTACGAATTTCGCGGCGACCCGTTTCATGCCCAAATCATTGGTAAAAACCGAATGGCTGGAGCGAATCGATATGTTTAAGTCCTCAGCAACTATTCTAACGGTAATTAGACGATTGGCCAATACTATTTTTTTCACTTCATCAATGTTTTCGTCTGTTGTTGACGTGCTCGGGCGTCGGCACGCTCTTTATCGTTCACATCTTATCGGCCTTCTGAGAACAGTTTGAACCATCGATAAATGTTGCTTCAGTAAAAGATAGCTTCACATTCGGAATGCGTCCGCGCACTTAATTTTGTTTTTCATTCAAATTTTAATACAGATTCTTTGATCCATTTTTTGGAATAGACGAAAATCGAAAACGAGCCAAAACACGTGCAAGCAAAGCAGCTGTCAAAAATTAACTGAACATTCACCATGCCGAACTTATCGGTATAAGTGAGAGACGTGAGTATCAACATAACGCCACAAAAAATCGAAAATCAAATATACGTAACCCATGGAAATTCAAAATTCGCAAAATTTTTCGACAGACCTCGCATATCTATGTGTATGAACTCAATATGTTTATACTTTTGTCTTTTGAATAAGTATAACAAAGAAATCGATCCCATTTTCATCGGAGGCTGGTTCGATGAGCTAATTTTCCAATCAAAATTGCATTAAAACTATGTATGTGTCGCATCAAAAAATGTGGTTTCGGAACACCGTGGTCTTTAAATGAAAATGGGGAATTCAACCTTTGGGGCTGTTTAAAATCATATCTACCAGTTTCTTGAATGAATTACTTGGTTAAGCGTACCTGCATTATTACCTTATTAATGCGCAGTATTGGGCATCGAATGCTTAGCTGGGGTTTACGACTGTTGCAAACCAGTTCTTGGCGACCTATTGTTGCGGTTATATAACAGGTACGTCAGCATACTAATGTCGAACCAATCGAAGCATTCTTACTAAATTTATTACTATCTGACTAACTTCAGGTGGTCACTCAGGATCTTACAGCTTATGCATAAGAAAAGTGAATACACATTCGAAGGAAGAAAAATGCCACTAAAGCTATGATAGTTTTTAAGGAAACCGGTGCCGCTGGTTAAACATTTGTCGATTTCAAACCAATCTTCCAATTTGTACCTGAATTTCTCAGGTGGATTCTCACAATGGGATACGTATAGCCTTTAGCTAATGAAGATACGAGGGAAGTTTAATAAGTCTATGGGGACTCTGCATTATCAATTTCAATGGCTAAGGATTAGTTTATTGAATTTCTCTGTGATCGTACCAGCGCAAGATACGCCGAATGTTCATACTGATCAAAAGAGGTCGTTGCGCCAGAAATCGCCGATAAAATCCATGGAATGATATTGGACGATCGAAAAATGAAAGTGCGTGAGCTGTCTGAGGCTGTTAGCATCTCAATTGAGCGGATACATCACATTTGGGCATGAAAACATTATCGACTATAAGTGCAACTGTGTGACCATTTCACCGGAGCGTTTGGCGATGTTTAACCGAAATCCGAAGGAGTTTTTGGACCGTTTCATAATCACAATACACTGGAGACTAAAGAGTAGTCAAAACAGTGGACTTGTCCAGAGGAACGTGCACTGAAGAAAGCCAAAGTGTGTCTGTAGGCCAACAAAATCATGGCGACTGTTTCCTGGGATGCACGCGGTCTCATTCACATCGATTACTTTGAAAAGAGTAAAAAGATTACCGGAGAATACTATTGGGAGCCGTTAGACAGATTCGGCATTGATTTGAAGCAAAAATGACCGCATTTAGCAAAGAACAAAGTGCTCTTCCACCAGAACAGTATGAACAGGTGCCCACGTGTGTAGCTGCCGTGGCAAAAAAACATAACCTGGTCTACGAACTGCTACCCTATCCAACATACTTTCTCGATTTAGCCGTCCGCGACTATTTCCTGTTTTCAAATGTAAAAAAGGCGGTAAGAGATTTGGATCAAATGAAGAGGTCATTACTGAAACCATATTAATTGAACCCATGACGTAACTACTGGGTGTTACGCACATACACAATTAAGCAGAATAAAATAGTCTTAGGGGTTCGACAAAATTCCATCGAATCTGTCAGATGCGATTCGAAAAACAACCGTCAGCCGGTGAACATGCCGAGGACAGTCCTACAGAAAACACATCAACCTGCCTGCTCTTATTAAACAACGTTCAATAAATATGTGCAAATAGTGTGCGAACGCCATCTATAGAAAATTGCTACTTATTGTGGGATTGAATAATGTTCGACAAGGTCCTTTTCTAGTAAGGATTGATCGACTTGTCAAACTGAATCTACTATTATATGTGAGTGGATTGTAATGCAGATGGAGCAACAGATCTATACCAAAATTAATGTAACGGTTACAATAACTGGAAGTTAAGAATAAATATTATTGGTTAATATATGTAGAAATTAATAGAAGTGCTATAACNCGAGTGAGATGATTCTTCCCTTTTCATATACTGTTTCGACACAAAAGACTATTGCCGCCACTTTGTACATATTTTTAAATTTAGACAGGTAGTAGTATAGTTTTGTAAATATTTGTGTACAGCATCGTACTGTCATAGTTATTGTATTATATTATTGCAGATCGTTAGTCTTAAGTAGGTACGTAGGAAAAACGAAATTTAGGAAAATAAGAAAATACCCACCATAAGTAAAGACCACTGTACCCTTTAGGTAATTGTTATCACTCGGAAGCCTCCGAAATCTAGTTTGTTTTAACATCAGTATGTAAATAGTTCATGTACATCAATACATAATTTGTTAATGTAGGTAACTAACGCATAGTTAGCATACCTCATTTTTGAGTAAATAAGGTTTGAGCAGCCCTCACCCTGCTTTCGTCCATTTTAGAAGATAATATAAGAAGATAAACTTACGACAGAAAATGAACCGAGCGGCATGACCTAGAGGTTTAGACCATTGCTTAGTATTCGGGAGGACGCCGGTGCGATTCCGGTTACGTCTGCTTTGGTCCAAGTTTTTCTGTGGTTTCCTTGGATCACTTAGGCAAATGCTGAGGCAGAAATATTCCACTGATAATCGCTCATTCTCTTTTGTCTTCATTTCGTCCGTCTCATCTTTCTCACCCGAACCACTACCCACCCATTCCCACGATTCCTGAAAGGAGGCTGAAGAAGGCCTTCCGAACTACCTTTCGGCGTAGTCCGGAGGGACTGCCCGTCCACCAGCATTAGTCGCTGGTGGGAATGAAACACCCAAAAGTTTTTTTTTACAGAAAAAGAGTCCATTCTTGACTAGCTGAGACATTGGTTCTCTAAATCATTTAATATTCAAAAGAGTTCACTTTTGACCAGCTGAAACATTAGTTCACCATAACAAGCAATTAGTATTCAAATAAGTCTTTTCTTCGACTAGTTGAGGCAATTCCTCCCAAACATTAATTGACTTATATTCATTTCTAAGTTTGTGTAAATAAATAGTTTTGTATAAACTTTGTGGTCTTTCGAGTTTTTAAGTGGTACAGCAGTACATCCGTTGAGGTAATTTTTTAACTATCCAGCATAAAAAACATATACCTTGTAGGTAAGTGCCCTCTTCTGTAGCCGAACCCAATAGTATTGCGACCGCAGTCCGGCAGGCCACCCTGAGCTGCGAGACGATCATTAAAAAATTTTCGTGGATACTCTTTAAGTTGCGAAAGGGCTTTGCTTGCCTACGGGATGGACGGGCTTGCTATGGGAGTGGAAGGAGAAGAAAAATAGAAAGTGTGGGTCATTACTGCTTACTCTCTCGTACTCATTGAAGGGTATGGAGTGACCCAAGCTAACCTCAGGTAGCGGCTTCTACGAAGTCATAGTTTGTCTGGTATCTGGTTCTCCACCGGACGACTCTTGTTTCTGCTTTTTTCGTGTGATTTTCCACGATTGTTACGATTTCAGCTTTTATTTTCGTAGGTATTCTACGACGTACATTTTTGTGTTGTGGGAGCTTTTCTGATATTGACTATCAAAATTTACCATTTTTACGGTTAGATACAAAACAGTTGTTTCTCAGAGATTTTTATCAACACAAAAATATTGGTATTTTTGCCAACTAAGATGGTAATATCTTGCTACATGGTACAAATTTTATTAATTACTGGTACAAATACCAGGAAACTGAATTATCTGACATAACTGTGGGGCGGACTTAATTCTACTTATATTAATACTGAAGCCTATAACACCACGCCGATCGTCCACTCTTCACACCCGTACAGAGTTGTGCTTTTAACAATCTCTTCCAAATTTGTAAATTGAGCACTAATGTTGTTTTCTTCTTAAAAGCAATTTAAAGTAATTGTCCAGAATTGGGGTCCAGACCAAAATCGCTCCAGAAAATTTTTCATCAATTTCCGGTCATTCTACATAATAGAATTGTATATTAGAAGGTGAGGGNTATATTAATTGGTTTTACATATGTATGTAAGTTACGTTGTCAGTTCAGTTGGACAAGTTGAAAAACCTTATTGAAACTTTGTCAAACGTTTTAAAATAATTCAGTAGCAGTAAATATCCATTAGATGGCGATGTCTATATGAATATTAAATAAGTAAAGGATGAATGAAGAAGTATTGAAGGCAAGTGGAGGCGGAGAAGCGAAGTTGAAGAGATTTATTTATACTAGACATGCAAAAGGCTGGAAATCACAAAACACCACTAGAAATAGGAATCCATCAATAACAATAAAAGAAAAAAAAATGGATTATTACATCAGAATTTTACATGCCAAACTGACGTGAAAAACACTTAAAACTGTCATTGTAAGAAATAATCAAGATGATTGTGATGAAATACAAATAAATGAGAACATTATCAAAGATAAGGCTAAATTTAACGGATACTGTATTGAAAGCGTTGAAGATGATCGCGATGTTACTCCACTGGATCTCAGTCGAGAAATTTCTAGAAAACATTAATGCTCATGAAATTGGAATACAGATACTAACTGTTACAAATTACTCATTAGTGGCAAGAGTAATTCCCAAAATTTTAAAAATAACAATAGTAGATACCTATAAAAAAGTGAATAGTAGAATTGTTACCCTTGTATACAACAATCAATAAACGAATTACTATAAATTGACCCCCTTTGAAACCTGATAAGGACAAAAACAGCACGACGACATTCTATAAAACTATCAATCAAACTTAACAAAAACATAACATTAAATAACGTTATGATGTTAAAATTAAACCTTAGTGTCAGTATAAAATTCAAGATAAAGTGAATTAATTAAAACCACTACAGATAATCTCAACTTAATGAGGAAAAATTGTTGCTGCTGTTGAATCAAACCAGGGTCCCTGGTTATAAGCACCATTACTCTACCACTAAGCTACGAGGGGTGAAAGCAGCAACAATTTTTCTTGAGTCTGTAGTCATCATCATAAGGTCGTCAGTCCTAAGACGAGTTGGACAGCACCTCCACTCTTTCCTATCCTGTGCTAATCTTCGCATTTTCTTAAAGCTAGAACAACCCGTATCCTTAACTATTTGCGAACAGTAATCTAATCTAGGTCTACCCCTCCTAACTTCCGTTTCTGCCTCTAATATGACTCTGACTAGACCTTCATGCCTGAGAAGGTGTCCTATTAACCTAACTCGTCTATTTCTTATTGACTTCCATAGAGTCCTCTGTTCTCTTACTCTTTCTAATACCTCTTCATTTCTAACATTCTCTATCCACGGTATCCCCGTCATTCGCCTGTTTAACCACATGTCGAACGCTTCTAACCTTTTCTTTTCCGCCGCGCCCACTGACCATGTTTCGTACCCATACAGCGCCGTGCTCCAAATTTTTCGAATTTCTAAATTAACCGTTCGCGAGCATACAAGTGACTTCTTTTTATTGAAGGCGACTCAACCTGCGCTAACCTCTGCTTTAAATCCCTACTATTCTGTCTTATCTGACTTCCTAGATACCTAAAAACGGTCACTTCTTCTGATTTTTCGTCTCCTATATTTATATTCGCTCTTTCCCTACTTTTCCATCCCTTGCATACCAGTATTTTTTTTACTTTTATTGTATCTGTAGTGGTAAAAATTAATTCAAAAATTTATTTATTTATTTAAGTGTTTTTAAACAGCTTAATGTTTATTACTAAAGCACAAAATACTATTTTCGAGATAAAAATATTAAAATAAACAAGAAAAATAAAAATAAGGACAATTTAATTGCTATTATTGAAAAATATAAGCACAACACGAACGAAGTGTATATTAAAGGATTAAAGCATACTTGTGTAGAACCACTAAGATATCATCGAATTTAACTAACATCAGGGTGCCTTCATAAGGTAGTCCTTTTAGTACAAAACATAGGAAATGTCTCCATTAATAAAAATATTCCTTCTTACAAGAAAAAGGTAAACACTGTAAAAGAAACACTCAATATTAAAAGCCAGCGTTTTCAATTTTATAAGAAAACAATTTCGTAATAAGTTTTGAAGTGTAGAATGTTGACAACAAACATTTTTTAACTCTTAACTCTAATGACTTCCAAGTAGTAATTTTACTATCTGTTTAGTATATAATTTTTACGATAAGTACCTAATAGTAATGGAGTGCTGCTTTTGCAACCCAGGCGTATTTTGTTTACCATTAACTGATATAAAGTTTCTTTACCTGCGATATTATTATTAACTGTATGTATTGTTAAGTTTAATTTCAACAGAAGTTCATATTTATCACTAATAGTGATACTACGTGAACAGCTTGTCATTAATTATCGTAAACGCTTTATTGCTAATTATATATAATACCTACGATCATATTTGAATTGCCCATGCTCATTAATCTCTCATTAAATCTATTATTTGACTATAGTTTCTTCAGACTGTCGGAGAAGTAACACTAAATCCTAGAAAGGTCTCATCTAGAACAGTTTCAGTTGGTAAGAGAACAGTGCCCATTTGTATGGACAGCTAGGTATCTTTCAAAGATTTTTCCTTTTCTTCATTTCTTAGAAAATGCACGTAGGAATGTAGAACTCTCATTCCTGCCAGTTACTGACCTACACTCTTATGTGAAACCAGGGTCATATGTAACCTATTACAAACCTTTGGCATGTAAGAATAATGGTGCCCTATAACTTTGACAATTGTTTTTATTCCTTTACAATCACAATAAATGGACAATTCCAAAATAACTCGGAAAAGTAACTCTTTTAGCATTCACAGGTTATTGTTTAGAATTCTTTGTTTATTGAAAAGTTCTAGTCAGTAGTTATTGGTTGATTTACTCAAAATAAATATAGTTATCGGTAATAAATATCGGTTTTCGGTTGGTGGATGGATTTGGCAGGAATTGACCGGTTGCGGGGCCCTGGACACTTGTCCAGAGTGTCCAATGAAAAAGAGGGACCTGTGTAAAATCGAAGAATATGGCGGAAGGTCCTCTCTGGCCCCCTAGAATTGTATGAATGGGTAGGTAATGGTTTTAGGGAGAGGCAGATAAGATGAACAACATAAAGGCAGGAAAGAAGCAAAAGTTTATTATTTACGGCAGTGGTTCTTAACCTTTCATGAGACATCATTGGATAAAATTTCTGTCTTGCCATTGACCGCCAACTGTTTGGAGGTAATATACGGTAAACGTTAATAAATAAAGCGTTGTTCTATCGATAATAATTATATTTTGTTGAAAGCCAACATTTTATTTTTTTTACGAAAATTACTTCAAAGGTAAGTATATTATTTTAATGCGATTTTTGTGACTGCTTACTCTACTAACATCTCAATCTTTGGTTCAATGTTAGTCAAAGCCAAACGCATATCGACAGTGGTATCCAACCGATTTTGGTGCTTATTTTTAATTATCCAGAAGAGCAGAAAACTCCTGGTCGTATAGATATGTTGATGAATAAAATTATGTAACGTATAGCAATTTATTGAATCTTCGGGAAAGAAATTGCCTTTTGGCTCCAAAAATCTTCAAGATTAATTCCCCTGTCTCGAATGGATCTTTCAAGTTATTATCGTGTTGCATTTTTTTGAATTTCGTCAGGCAACTCAGAAACATTCACAAAAAGGATTGCGGATCAATTTCCGAATACATTTACTCTTACAGTCAAGAAAGTAGCGATTGAATTCACGTTTTAAGTTTGATATTACTCCGTTAATGTTATTCGGTTATTTAACTATTAATTACAAATAAAAATACTGAATTTTATAGAACAAACAAAATAGCTCAAAACCCAGTAAACTACTACTACTACCACAGTTTACTTCAGTCCCTGAAGAAGGTAACCTTGTTAACGAAAAGTTTTTCCAATCTTCATATTGAATTTTATGTATTTCAGATATTTTCTTTATTGTACTTAATGGAAATTCTATAGATACAAATGAATTTACTTCTGGAATTCACCTTACACATTTTCTAGGGTCCTACGTTATTTATATTTTTCAGGAATTGCATGATATATAATTAAAATTGCTGTAACATTCATGTATGTCCAGTATGCTTTTGTAGTATTTTGAAATTTACCTCATAGAATAGATAAGTATTAGATTTTCACCTTGAGCAAAATATATATTAAAAAAAATTAAGTAAGTCAAAACTATTTCTTAACTCATTCCAAAAATTTCAAAATTAACTTAGGTACTTAATCTCTAAACAATCAAACTAATAATTTTATATGTAAGTACAAAGTCTATCTTGCGAAATTTCATTGAATACCCTGACGAAGGACTACAGTAAACCCCGGCAAACAGTGATGACCATAGACATAATACATAATGATAAAAAAAAGCAAAGAAAGAAATTGGAGAACGATTGGGAATTGATTTGATAAAAGTAGATACCTCATCATCATCATAAGGTCATCAGTCCTAAGACTGGTTGGACACGTACCTCCACTCTTTCCTATCCTGAGCTAATCTTCGCATTTCCCTAAAATTGAGCATTTTACATCCCTAACTATTTGTGGACAGTAATCTAATCTAGGTCTACCTCTAGTCCTCTTAGCTCCTGTTTCTGTGTCTGTGTCTCTAACTAGCCCTTTATGCGTGAGAAAGTGTCCTACCAACCTATCTGGCATATTTACTATTTTGGCTATACCATTATCATCCTCTAAGACTGCTTGAACACGCACCTTCACTCTTTCCTAATCTGGGATGGGAAGTTAAGCTAATTGTTCTAAATGTCTCGCACCTATCCGCGCCTCTCTTTCTAGGTATGGCTACTACCACGTTACGTTTATAATTTTCTGGGACTTTCGCACTTACGTAAATGTATCTTAGTAGCTTAAACATAGGATCTGAAACCTCTTGTCCTGCATGTTTCCGCCTGTGTCCCATCTATATGCATCTTATATAATAATTTTTTAAAGTTTTGTAATGCTACATCGAACTCTTCTCTCATTATGGGATGATCTAGCTCATCTATCTCCACACTATCTTCCTTTTCTAACATATCTCGTAACTCATGGCCTGCATGTAAATTTTCTAAGTATTATTTCCAGCTGTCTGCATTTTCCTCATTTTCTATCAAAATGACCCCTACCTCGTTTCTTAGGTTCAGGTTCAATTTCTTTTGATATTATACCTTTACCCTTTAGTTACACCACTGGCTACTATAAATAGAATATTTATTGCGTTGTCTGACAGTTATTAAATGCTTTCCTAAAAACACTGAAGTTTTTAGCCGAATGTGTAAATAAAATTGATAAATTTTTAATCAGTATATGTTAATTTTAACTTTACCTGATATGAACGTATAAAATGTCTTAAATCTTTAAACAAACAAACATATAACAAAAAAAGCTGTTTTCATTTGATACAATACAACATCTTGCCTTCAAGAGCGATAAGGCCGTCCGAGACAATGACAATACAAGGGCAATGTTCCTTTCTTTTACCACATAACGTATAATCCTTGTTAAGTTGAAAATGTTAAAGTTGATTTGAATATTTTAGGATACACATAAAATACTGCGGTAATTGTAATTTGTAGTTACAAATGATGGATTATCTACTTTTCATTCACTTTAATTCGACATTTGAATTGAATGTTGATCAAAATCTATAATTCAATTAATTCTTGGTATTTTAATGTGATTTATTATCAATCGAGATTCAAAGTAGAAAGAGGAGACTGTGGTAAATATTAATTAAAAATTAAAAGGAAGACTTATAAGTGGGCGAAACAATTGTCCGCTCAAATAAAGTTTTTTTGTGGTAATTAGGGGTGAGTCTTCCTTTTA